>NC_133793.1:8134739-8248940 GCF_003597395.2 Chelonoidis abingdonii
CACCGACCCCCCCATTTGACGGGGCCCCGGGCTGTGCCCTCGCCCCTCCCGTCCCGCCACCACGTCCCCGGCAGGGTCACTCACCGCGGCGGTCTGGTCTCTTCCCGGCTCTCGCCGGTGACGCGGCCCCTTTAAGAGACGAAGCCCCACCCCGGCCTCACGGACACGCAGCCGCTTCCCCATGGGAACGTGTCACTCCCGCCCCCACGGTACGGGATCGCGACATGCCCAAAACGAGCCAAACGCGGAGCTCTGGATCAAACCACTTAGCTCGGGGCGGGGAAGGAAGCTAGATTGGCTCAGACCATCGCTGCCTGTGGAGGGCGAGAAAGATTTAGACTAACTCACCCTGGCTGTTAAAGGGGGGGGGGGGGTACATTGGACGAAACCATTCCTTTCTCCGAAGGGGGTGGAAGCCTGCAGTACTGCACTCAGAACTGCCCCCAGGACTTGGCCTTGGGATTTCTGCAGCCTCCCCTTTGCAATGGGGTGGCAGCTGGATCCTTTGTAGCCCCAGGCTGCAGCACAAGCAGGCAGGGCCATGTGCAGTATTGCAGCCTGGTTGGAGTGTTTCTGGGGATTTCATCACATGACTAACATAATTAAAGACCATTTAATTCCTGGAGACTCCAAGACAATCCTGGAGGGCTGGCAGCTCAAAATCTAAGGCACTAGTCACAGGAGAGCAAGTCAAAGACCAACCTCACCCACTCCCAGAGTGTGCCCCACCCCATCTCTAAACCACAAATCAGCCTGAGCAAAGAGCCCCAGCTAGGTTTGTCTCTAATCCCTCAGCTGGTTCACAAGAGATTTTGTATTTCCACAGAGCTGCAGAAAGGTTTAAAAGAGGGATTTTATTCCCACACTCCAGCCTTGGAGTTTGCTGAATTCCAACATTAACTCCATTGCTAGAGCGAGAGTAACTACTGCTGTGACTGCCAACTGCTGCCATCTAGTGGCATTCACTGCCAAGGGGTTGATGCTGAACTACAGTGACTGACAAACAGCACAGTTATGAAAACAGTCCCATCCCTAGGAGTTAAAGCCAAGTGGTAACCCAAAAATGCTCCATTCCTGTGTCTCATGGACAGATACAGAAAGCTGTTAAAACAGAACCCCACTACAGGACAGGAGCACCAATGTCACTATTACCACTGCTGTAACAGTTTAATGTGTTTTTTAAACTTACCTGGTGTTATTGGCACATCAGCTGGACACTGACAGGCACTGAACACGGTCATTTTTAAATATAATTTATTGATGTTACATAAACATATTTATGATTCCAGTGTTTTGCAAAAAGGTGCTGTAAAGATCATCCCAATGGGAAGGACATAATAGTGAGCAGAGGTTAGCCATGAAACAGACGCTCACCTGCCATCAATACAAGCTTCCTGTATTAGTAATTGGCTCAGGCTATTTTTAATAATCCATATTTTTATGAAAAAATAATAATTTGTTCAGTGATAAGAGTTCCGTAGAAACTGAATGGCTGACAATTCCAGCTGACATGAGAAATTCAAGTGAAGTACAGAAATTACATTAGTTCTGTTTAATTTCTTCTTGCCCTGTTGGTCTAGATCAGCAGTTCTCAAACTGAGGTTGCCAGGGCTGGCTAAGACTTGCAGAGGCCCGGGACCAAAGCCAAACCCCACCATCCGGGTCCAAAGCTGAAGCCCTGTGTGGTGGGGCTCAGGTTATAGGCTCCCTGCCTGGGGCTGAAGCCTTTAGGCTTTGGCCCCCCAACCTAGGGTGGGGGGGCTCAGCCATCTGAGGCAGTGGGGCTCGGACAGGCTCAGCCTTCGGTCCCCCATTCTGGGGTCATGTAGTAATTTTTGTTGACAGAAGGGTGTCACGGTGCAATGAGGTCTAGATTCCCTCTGCAGAGCAGTAACCATAAGGCACTTCTTCTACACTCTCCCATTAGCAGGCTGCTCACTCAGTAGTTATCTTGATATGATTTCCTGCCACACATTTAAAACTAAGTTGTTCTCCCCCTCGGTTTAATTACACCAGATTTCTGCTACTCTAATATTTCAGATGATAAAATCTGCATCTTTCCCTAACACAACTGACAATTAACTGAAAAGCATCTTATGACCCATACCATCCTCCACTACTGAATACTAAGAGCTAAGATCCAAAGCTGGATCTGCACCCTTGATATTCACTCCGATTTACAGAATGAAGGTGCTTCCTTGCGTTTTCAATCGTAACTTTTGCTTGTGATGCGAGGAGAGGATTGCTCCATGTGTTCGGAGAAGCTAGCACATGTCTGATCCAAGGAAAGTGCTCTAACTGGGTGCACTGTAGTGTTACTCCTATGATGACAATTAACCTCAGTGGATGCTCTTCTGAGCTCCAGGTTAACCTCAAACAAAAAACAAACAAACATTACCCTCATCAAGAAAGCTCAAAGAAATTTCCAAGGTGCCTACCGCCTTCTGTTCTCTGCATAGAAGCAACGGTGTGTCCCTTACTCTTCCCTCAGATACAAGTTTGTCCATTTCATGACAGTGCTGTCAGAGGCCAGCTCCCCTCTCTTTAAAGATGTGTAAGATGTTCATCGAGGTTGGCTATAGCATTCTTGTTTATTTCATTTCTTTGCCGATTCTACTATATATAGTCTCCCGCGCACCAAGTCCAAAACTGAAAAGGGAATATTTAAGAACAACCCAGACAGCAAATGTAAACTTGGCAAGACTCCAGATCCTCGCTGCAGCTTTCTTCACTGACTTGTCGAAGGAGAAACTGATCCGTGTCACAGTCTACTGGAAGCCTGAACCACTTTTGAACTGGTTCTTCTGTTCAGTGCTTTGCAGATAAACACACCTGCCTCCATCAGCTTCTGTAGATCCACTCCCTTTAGGAGAGAGAAATACAACAGTTTGTACATGCGCCTGCTGTGTGGGCTGCACAACTACACCACCACGTTCCAGACTGGTGGGCACTTTCGGAAAATGGTCTGCTGTTTTGGTAAGACTCTCGGCAACTGCTCACTAGTGCAGCTCTGACAGCGGCATTTAAAGTCCTGCATTCCTTAGTGTGCACTCAGGGAAAAGGGGGGAGTGAGAAGCTCAAAATCAAAGGCACCATAAAGGAGCGAGGCTAAATCCAGAGGAAGTGAGGCAGGAGAAGGGACACAATGATCTTTGAAGTCAGAACAAGGATCAGACGTCCCCATATTCTCTCCCCTGTGCACTCGTAGAACGGTGGCATGTAGGAAGTTCGTTCCCTATTACTGCTCAGCGTGGGCTGGGTTTTCTGGCTGTTTGCTTTAACACCTCCAAGCCCAGGCTCCCTGCTTCCAACTCATTCCCTTATCCTTGCTGTGACAGACAAGGGCTCTTTCAGCCAGACAGAGCCTCGCTGTATTTGTGTGGCAGCCACGCGAGTACGGGGAAGCTACGTCTGGCAGTCAGGGTGTCTGTAGGTTAAGTTTCAAAGCCACGTATCGAGGCCTGATGGACGCCCCATTAGAGAGAGCAGTTTGAGCGCGCAGTGCCACGACAGCTGTGAGCCCGCTGTACTTACGGTATGAATCCCCAGGCCATGGAGCATGTACACCAAGTCTTCTGTAGCTACATTTCCTGATGCTCCTTGTGCATACGGGCAGCCTCCGAGACCAGCAACTGAGGAATCGACCACACTCACACCCATCTGAATATAAAACAGGCAGCTGTAAAACTGTCTGCAGCTCTGGTCCCATCGTACTGTAAATCAGAGCAACAACACTGCCCACGTATGGGCCACAGGTACAAGCATCCTCTGGCCTGGGGAAAAGTTTGAATACAGAACTGAACAGGCATTCTGGACTGTGCCCCGGTCAATCCCTCGCTCCTGGCTGGGCAGGGGTGAGCTGTGCTGCAAATGCAGCCAAATCCAGGCAACTGACAGTCCTGAGAATCGCTAGTCTGGTCTCTAATCCAGCCCAGATAGGTGAAGCACGCAGCGCACTCTTGTTTTACTCTCATGTGTCACAAGATATGAGACCAGCCCGTATCAATGATGTTCCAACAGAAACATCCTATACTAGTTTGCGCATATGCCTGATTGTCTATTAACTCATTCTCAGGGCCGTGAGGTGCTAGTAACACCTCCCTCGCTACAGCAGTTTGACAGACTATTGTAATTTGTGAGCAAAGCACTGGCTGCAGCAAACTTACCAAGGCGCTTGTTTCAGATACTACTCACTGCACAGAACATTGAGTCTAGTTACTGCAGCCCATATGGAACCCAGCATAATCCATTACTCGGATCCCACTGGGTGAAGAACCCCAGGTGCTGATGTACCTGACCCAAACCGAGGCACAACTACGGGACTTGTGACAGTTTCCACTCACACCCACCATGATTTTCTTGGTTTGCATATATACCTACACAGGTACACACAGGAAAGGGGAGAGTGAAAGACCCTCAGCACATGAGGGGAGACAAAACCCACAGATATTGTTCATTGAAGTAGAGGAACACTTACCTGCAGTGCTACTAAGGTGTTGGCAAGAGCCTGCCCATAGGTATCATGGCAGTGAACAGCAAGGGCCCTAACAGGTACCTCTTTCATGACGGCAGAGAGCATTTCCTTCATGCTCCCAGGGGTCCCAACACCAATGGTGTCACCCAGGGAAATCTCATAGCACCCCATGGAGTACATCTTCTTGGATACCTGCCCCCAAAATGACACATTTACTGAGAAAACAGATTCGCTATTAGGATCCCAAAGCACTTCACAAATTGAGACACACGCTATAGAGAGGGATCGTTTCACTTGCCCTGAAAAATGCAGCCACCTCTGGGGTGGAACAGAACAATCATTAGACTGCACCCAGGAACACTAGATATGCACAGTTGAGGACAAGAAGTGATGAATACCACTTCCAGTTAAATCTGTCTTAGCATTCACTTCCTCACTGAGCTGGCAATTGGCAAGAACATCCCTAATTCTCGGTGGGAGATGTGGTCATTAAATTTCCAGGTGCATCTCCACAAGCAAACAGCAGGCTATTCTATCTCGTGCAAAAAGCAAACCACCAAGCAGCTCAGGGCACCTGATTCTTGTCCCAAGCATACAGAGGAGCAGATAGCCTCTGGCTACATTTATGCTGTACTCACCTCTGCAACCTTAGCTGGGGCAATCTTTCCTTCATAGGGACAACCAAGAACACAAGAGACATACCTGCAGTGAAAGCCTGAGATTAGCAGGGGGAATTTGGAGGTGGTGGGGGAATAAAATAGAGGCTAAGTCAGTCACAGTACATGCAGCGTTCTAAATAATGGGAAATTTTTACGAGTTTTCCAAAAGCCAAAGGGTGGAATTCCATGGACAAAGGCTTATGGTCTCCATAATAATCCCCTCTGCACAAAGAAACAGGCAGCCATTACTGGGGTCAGGCACTCCGCTAACCATTGAATACTTCACACCACATTGCAGGGAGTGTGTGTGAAAACTAACTGATGTAATTCTGGATCCTTTGGTACAGTGGCTCTCAACCTTTTCAGACGACTGTACTCCTCTCAGGAATCTGATTTGTCTTGTGTACCCCCATATTTCACCTCACTTAAAACCGACTTTCTTACAAAACCAGACATGAAAATACAGAAGTGCCACAGGACACTGAAAAATTACTGACTCTCTCATTTTTACCATATAATTATAAAATAAATCAATTGGAATATAAATATAGGCCTTACACTTGAGCGTATAGTATATAGAGCAGTATAAACAAGTCGCTGTATGAAATTTTAGTTTGAACTGACTTTGCTAGTGCTTTTTATGTAGCCTGTTGTAAAACTAGGCAAATCTCTAGATGAGTTGATGTACCCCCTGGAAGCCCTCTGTGTACCCGATTGAGAACCACTGTTTTGATAGATCCCAAGATTTAATTAAAACATTAAGAAAACTGAAGCTTAACAGCAGTGAAATCTGCTTTCCACTGGGCAAGGAAGATTTTATTATTTGAGACCTATTCACGTGCATCCCACAGCTCTGACAGAACTGAATTTGAGAGACCTAGTCATATGCTGTACAGTACTCCTCGCCAGGAGCTCAGTTCAGGACAAGTTACTCTTAAAAGTGACCTCAGCAGGGTTTGACCATTGTAGAAGAGAGGAAGATTACTCAATAATGGTATCTGGTCAATGAAAGGGGATTAGGGTTCTTTTGTTTCCAAAGTCAGGCAGGCAGCACCAACTACAGTCAAGTGGTCATCACCTCCCCAATCATATTAGCCTTGGGTACTTCTAGCCTGCCCACACCTCAGTCATCTTCCTTTTCCTATATGGTTTGACATCATTAGCACAGGTTAACAAACTGCTTTGATATAGCACTGGGCTCTCTTACCCTCTGACTGGAATACTGGCCTCTCCTGCTGCATGCATCACTTCACTGAACCTCTGCAAACTCTCCTCTATGGAGCAGTTAATGTTCTTCTTAGTGAAGAGTTCAGAGGCTGCTCCAAAGATAGACACCTCCTTGGCCCCTGCTGCCACCTTCCAACAGGGAGATGAGAAAGAACAGAAGGACTCATTGCTGCTGCTAATAAAGCACTTGTGAAAGGTCTGATCCTGCAAGGTGCTGAGCATCTTCCACTCCCATTGATGTCAAATCCAACTAACAGGCCTCAGCTGCCACTGACTCAGCACCAAGCAGTTAAGCTCAGTGTTATCACTGGCTGCCTTGGACAGGTCAATATTCTTCTTGTTATACTTGCATGATTTACTGTGGAGCTTGGATTCTTGCACATCGCTGGTAGAGCTATGTGATAATACTGCCACTTCACATTTTGCCAAACAAGTATGTATCAGCAATAACCTCAATGGAATGAGAATTTGTGCGGCTGTAGCAGCCTGTACCAGTGACAGATATACGCTGAAGGAATAAAGCTATTTACTCCAGAGGTGAAGTTACAGATCATTACTGGAACAAAACCTTATTCTACTGAGGTTATTGGTTTTATAGGATTTGCAATTTTCAAATGTATTTTTCCCTCAGGACAATTTTTCACAAAGACATTTTATACAGAGTATGTTGAAAAAACCCCTAATTTTCTTAGTCAGCCATGCTCTGTAGACCCTTTGCAATTTCTAAAGCTGTCTGTTTTTAATCAAACAGCTTTCTCCCTTACAAATCAGATTCTCATCTCAATTCACCCCACAGCAAAAACATAATCCTTAGTTTGCGACATCTGAGAGTGTCATGGAAATGATTGCAAAGCCATAAATGCAGCACTAAAGCTACTTTTGCTTCCACTATATCCTGCCAAAGTTCAGTTGTAGGACAGAAGGGTTTATTTAGACAGAAATACCACTTCTGATCAACAGAAGTGGGGGTGGGGCAGGAATCAAGAACACACATTTTTGCATTATAAGTGGCATGTTTCAAGTTACCCACTAGGAAAGACCCTCTTTAGATAAACTAAAAGAGCTGCCTGCTGCACTTTGATATAACAAAAAACAGAGGAAATGTATAAAGTACAATTTCTACCTATCTCCCTCTTGTTTGAAGTGCTCCCACCCAGATAATAATATGCATAATGCACACTAGAGAACTCAGATCCTAAACACGATACATTTCTCTTACCGCTGCTTGAAATCCTTTAAGATTAGGGGTCAGTACTGGGTAGCTGACACCAGGAAATTTCTGAATTCCCTGCAAGACTTCTGTGTGGTCAGCCATCTAACCAGCAAATGGAGAAAAACTTTAGAATATACAAAGAGGTTATTTATCCAGTGAGTTAAAAAAGCTTCTTAAGACCATGTCTCAAATGAGAATCCAAAGGATTAGCAAAAAAATCAAGACTTAAAGAGATGGCTCTTTAAAAGCTAAACAAAATTGTACTGGAAACACTGGAGATATTTTAAAGTGATCACTTAAGAGTCGTCCTCTCAAGGAGGGGCTCTCTTGTGCTCTTTTTCTTGTGTTTCCATTTGAGTCTGCATTTATTCTTCACTGGGGTTCAGAGGGAAGCTCCAGTCTGTCCTATTAATATTACATCAGTCATAACTGCCTTATTACCACCCTGTGCTCCCTGACCCTACCTGTCATCTCGTCTTATATTTGATTGCAAACTCTTTGGGACAAGGACTCTTTGTTATGTGTGAACACAGTGTTCTGCATAAAACCATAATCCCTTATACAAATAATAATACACATATTATTCGGCCTACCATAATCAAAATAATACTAAATGCTAAAAGTGATCTAACTATAAGAGAGAACAGGCCAGTGAAGCAATGCTAGGTTATTCCAGACTCAGGAAAGTTTAAGACCAGATCTAACAATGTAAAAGATAACATTAACAGACTAACAGCTAATTTTTTGCAACCATATTGAAATCCACGTTATGATCACACAAAATCCCCGCATAATCCCAGCTACTGACCTGAGGAACCCATTTGGGAGAAACAAAGCTGGTAGCCTCTATGACTGGGAGTCCTGTTTCGGACAGCATATTAATGAAGCTGATTTTCACCTGTGTAGGGACAATATTCTACAGGAAGGAAAGAGAAACATCCCTAGATTAAAGTTACTTTACAACAAATCTTGTTAATACTGTACTACAAAAGATTATACATCGGCTGAAAAACCCCTTTCCCAGAAGAAATTAACAGTGATAAATACAGATCTACTTTATCAAAGGATTTGTTCTGTTATCTATCATAACATGATCTTTAAGTAAAATGTGATGCTTTATTCTAGGAGTTTCTAAGCACAGTACTATTCAGAATTTGGAGAAGATTTTTCAACAATCCCCATCAGTTTCACTCTGCTGCTAGCCCATCCAAAGCAGAACACTTGTGCCATGGTTGTATGGAACAACCTCAGAAGTAGAAGCCAATCACACAGATAATTAACGGGCCAATCCTGCAGACTGCTCTTAATTCCCCCTGAAGCAAAGGCACTGTCTGTACAGCCAAAGCAACAGAATTTAACTATGGCTGTAAACAGCAGTGGCTGAAAGGGGCTATGATAAATTTGGTCTGGCCTGTGAGAACAGGGCCTAAACCACAAGATAAGCAAATCAACAGGGCCGAGCTTTAGCCCTTGCCTAGCCGGGCTGCAATGAGGCTGCAATGAATTCAGCTACAATTGAGTTAATAGCCATTATTAAGTGTGGTTGTGGTGCATGCAGGGCATCCCTTCACTTTGTGCACTACAATCGATTCTGGTTGAACTGCTGAAAAGAAGTCTCACTTCCCCCTTAATAGGAGATATATGACAGTTATGTCATCACAGCCACAAAACGTGGCTCTTTCCCAACAAGCTAACAATGGAGTTTTTGCTATACCAAACCTCTCACTCTTGCTGCCTAGGTTGTACAGACTTTACGCCTCACCTACTATTTAGCACTGATAGATTTTTTTAATAGGTAAACAAAGCAACTGACTGAAGACAGAACGTAACACCCCCTGGCTTAGCAGCCTTGCATATGTCCTCAGTAGTTTTATTTCTGTTCTCTCTCAGGAATTTAATTACACTAGATATTAGGCCCTAATACTGCAGAGTTGTAAGCAAAGCTTAAGTTTACATATGTGGGTAGACCCACTGAGTTCAGTGGTGTTACTCAGGTGCATAAAGTTATGCATGTGCTTAACTCTTTGCAGGACCAGTGCAGTAGCAGACTAACCTCCTGCAGCAGACACTAAAATCCATTTTGAATACAAGAGGGAATTCTAGTTCAACATAATTTGTAATACAAATACAAGACAAGCTCACCTGTGAGTTAATTATATCATCCTCTCAATATACACATAGGAGAGGTATAACAGAAATTAAATTAGGCTAAATGCCTCAAGAAACAAAGGCAAATGGACTCACTAACAAAACGCATTTCGCAATTTACATGGCAATAAATCTATTGGAAGTTGAAGAAAAATGTAAGAGGATTTTGGGGAGGAGGAGATTGTGAGCTACCAAAATATTCTGACTGGGACAATCAAGTAATGCAGGGTAGTGTTGAAACAGCAGACTCACAATGTTGAAACCTTAAATCAACAAGTTATTACAACACCCTCTCTGTCATAAGCTGGGCACAGAGAGCAGAGTCTCTTACTTTTTCATTTTGCAATCCATCTCTGGGGCCAACTTCAACTATTTTCACTTGTTTGGGAAGGGAGTCAGCTGCCGTAGAGCTGACCTACACAGAAGACAGACAGAGAAGGAAAAAAAGACCCTTTACAAAAGACATAGGTGAACAATTTTTCATGTTTTTCATAACATTAACTGTGTCTATGATTGTTTCACATACTAGGAAACATAGAAAAGGTATCAGAATACTGTTGTTCCCACACGTTCAAAAATCATGAGTCAATTCCCAAAAGCATGAGTTTTTAATAAAAATAATAAATGTGGGTGTTCTTTGTTTTTGCCTTCTGCTTTCTGAGCCTTTCAGGGGAATCTGGGTCACATATTCAGGCTTTTCTCTGCAACCACAAGAACTAAAAACTTCTTTTTTTTGTTTTGTTTTAAAGAATAGCTGAGACACACACATATGAATCCAGGAACCAGAGCTTACCACCAAATATCATGACTCTCGTGATGAAATCAAAAGAGCTGACAACACTTTAAGCAGCCAGCATGGCCCTTTGTAGACCTACTCTTTATACAGCAGTCTCTCCTTAAAGAGGACCGGAAGAGCTGAGAGGACAGCGCAATAAGCCCATAACTAAATACCTGATCCCTGGTCCCAGTGACCAGGCAGTGAGAGCAGCACCACTGTGTACATTTGGAACTGTTTCAGAGTTAGGCTAGGTCCACACCTTAACCTTAAGTCAAGCTACCTACTTTGCTCAGGGCTGTGAAAAAGTGAGTGCCCTGAGTGTTGTAGCTAGGCTAACGGCCGGCGTAGAGGCAGCTAGGTCAAGAGAGGGATTCTCCTGCCCACCGCCTCTCAGAGAGTTGATTAACTAGCCCCGTCCGCCACTGTAGGACTACAGCAGGGGTAGGCAACCCATGGAACGCGTGCAGAAGGCAGCACGCGCGCTGATTTTCAGCAGCACTCACACTGCCTGGGTCCTGGCCACCGGTCCGGGGGCGGGGGCTCTGCATTTTAATTTCATTTTAAACGAAGCTTCTTAAACATTTTAAAGACCTGATTTACTTTACATACAACAATCGTTTAGTTACATATGACAGACTTACAGAAAGAGCCCTTCTAAAAACGTTCAAACGTATGACTGACACGCGAAACCTTAAAGCAGAGTGAATAAACAAAGACCGGGCACAGCACTTCCGAAAGGCTGCCAGCCCCTGGACTACGGTGCGGTCGTGGCCCCGCGGCCTCCATAGCGCAGAGGGGCCCCGAGCTCTCCACAGAAGGCGGCACAGGAGCTAGGCCGCGGCGCTGCCATTAGCTTAGCAGAAGGGGCGGCAGCCCGGGGCCCCCAGTGCAGCGGCTGGGGCCCAGTTAGGCCCCGGCGGGCGCTGGGCAGCCCGCAGCCGGGGACAGGGCCAAGTCAGGCCGAGGACCGCGGGCAGCCGGGGGAGCCCGGACCGGCGCGGGGGCGGGGAGTCACTCACCGGGCGGAGCGAAGCCGCCAACCACGGAAGCGCCCGCTTGGCCACCACCATGTTGGGACCCTCACGTGACAGACGCCCCCTTGTCATGTGACCTCTCCCCCTCCAGCTGCTGAGCACGTGACGCAAGTCGCGCAGCTGCCAGTTGCAGACTCCGCCGTGTCGTTAGCGAGCGTCAGCTCCGTGCTAGTGGGGCGCGGCCTTGGCAGTTAGTCCCGGGCTGAGCGCTCCCCTGCGGCCCTGTTCTGATCCAGCATCCCATGCCCTGGAGCTCCCTGCGGCCCCTGTGCACAGGGGAGGGGACTGAAGCCCAAGGCTTGTAGCTGTGGCTGAAGCACATGGTTATAGAATCACAGACTGGTAGGGAAAGACTCCTGAGAGGGGTCCAGGTGTCTGGAAAGCTTGAGAGCCACTGCTCTAAGCCCCATTTACATCTGGTCTGGTACCTTCTACTTTGCAGCACAGTGGTGGTGGGTTGCTATACAACACTTTACACCCCCCCCCCCAGCTCTACTTAAAATGCAGACTCATAGAACAGAGTTTCATAATTTTAACCTGGATTTGCTATGAAATCCTTCTGAGGGGGGCATTTTTGTTTAACAAAACTGAAGAGAGTTATACTGATTTTAAGTCAAATCAATGGTACCTTGCAGAGACTTACAAGAACAGATTACCTTCTGCCTGTAGCTCTTTCCACAAATGTAACTACACCCACATCTTAAGGACAAGAATTTAAAATCAGTTGAATTTATATGAATATTAGAGAGAGAGAGAGAGAGAGAGAGAGATCAGATGCATTCTTTAAATTCATTACCTCTAATCTCCTTCAAACATTAATATAAATCCACTTATTTTACATTATAAATATTTGTAATCACACAATTCAGATGAAATGAACACAGCAGTATTTTAATAGAATTTTATTTTTTAAATTTACACATGTGAATACATTGCACATAAGAATCTGAAAGTGCTTAATTCCAATTAGACTTTAAATGGCATAATGGACTCACCCTAAACAGGATGAGTAATAATTTCATACACCAAAAAATAGGCTATTGCATTTTGATTTTAAAGATTAATCTATTTAAGTGAAAAATATTCAGATCAGTCAGTAGAAGATTCAAGATTCAGCACTCCTGAGCTGACAGTTATTAAAACACAGGTGCAGCGGACAACTTCAGTGGAGACCTGCTCCTGTCCGGAACCAGTGGATGTTTTTTCCTGCTTTATTTTGCCTAGTTCTATGGTGTAGATTTATGCACCAATCCAAGGCAAGTTCCTTGATCATAAGTAAACAAGTAGTTTCATTAACAGCTATATTTTGGTAATTAAAAACGAGAGATCTCTCCTTTAGCAGGTAAGCACCCTCTTGGCAGGGTGACCATCACTCATTTTGTCAATCTTAAGCATTTCTAATGTACCCATCGCTGTAGCAACTAAGTGCCATTTATTCACAGTCTGTGTTTGCTGACTGCAGATCCTAATTCAACCAACTTTGTAACTGTCCCACACTAAATTTGTTCACACTCCCACACACCTTATGTGACCTGTCATACTTATTAGGCTGCAGTGCCATGGTTAAAGGTGGCGAAGTGATAACATCTGCCAAGTAGCCCAGCTAAGGATCTCTCATCACAGTAGTCAGACCACACTCAGCGGTCAAAATCCAGCAACAGAACATTACTATTGCAGGCCACGTCTCTCGGACAGATGAAAGGTTGTGTATAGGCCAGGCCTTCATTCCCACCCAACATGAACTGACCTAGCTGTTTTCTTGGCCAGAGTGGCTTAGAGAGGTATTCTCTTAGATGAGCAAGAAAAACAATTTATTAAGATTCCTTCACCATCAAAAAAAAAAAAAAAAATCAAAGCAAAGCAAAAAAAGAAGATCTAGTTCCTTGCTTTTCTTCAAAGTCACTGTCACGCCACACCTTCTAGCTTGAGAGTCCAGCAACATGGCACTGGGAGAACAAATGGAGCTACATAGGGCAAAGTGATCAGCAACCCTTTATCTACGGCCTTCTCCCATTTCAGCGTCTCCGAGAACCCCAGCATGGTCACCTGAAGAAAGAGGGAAAAACAGTCATCTATTGCCTCATGCACATACTTCCTGTTTAAATACATCACAGCCAGCAAGTTCAATGCACTTCCAGGCACTCAAAGGGTAGAGATAGCCCCAACTACTTTCCATCCAGCCAGAGTTTACTGAGCTGCAGAGTACTGTACAAGGCACATTTTTGGCCCAGCATCTGCCTATGGTTCTTCACTGGGGAGATTCTTTTTAATGGTGGTTTGGAAATGACACAGCTGCTCCCTGTGATATTTGCAGTGAGTAGTTTAATAGATTTTTTTTTTAGTTTGCGTTGCCTTGTCAGAGTGGTCCTACACTATTTGTGCACCTCAGCTAATTTCACAGCAAATTAAGTCAATAGAGGCTGGGAACTCTGTGGAAGAAATGCGCCTGGTGGTACTATGGCAGGTTAACAAGCCCTATCCAGCATTTCTTAGAGAAAAAAGGTGGTTTAAAGCAAGGTGAACACACAGAAAGAGGGATCACAATTCCTTCATGACCTCTCCCTGACAGAGAAGGCCCAAGACTAGAAGGAAGGGAAAATAACTTTACATATATGGTACTTGCACCAGATATTTAATGGCATTCAGGTTGAGCCATCTCAGCCTTTATGTACCAGAGATGGACTTGTGAGATTATCTACTCTTCAGATTCCTTACTTGTGTGCTTGGAGATGGAATAGGTGAAGACAGCTTCAACACACCACCCTCTGGCCAGGTCAGAAAGATAGCATAGACAGTTAATCCTTTAGAAGTGTACCTGAGGGAATATAAAGATGGTGTACAGAGGTGTGTAGATCACCACAAAATACAGAGGCAGACAAGCATATGGCTTTGTCAGAAGTAAAGCAAAAAGTACATGCCTCCACCCATCAATCAGTCTAGTCATATTGGGAAAGCCAGCCACATATGTCACCTGCTTTCCTTGCATACCTCAATACTTTGGAACCAACATTTATCCAGTTAGCAGGGACCAAGGAAAGCTAAACAAAGTCCACATATGCTCCCTGAAAACAAAGGTCACCTTGCGACATGGCCTTGATTTAGGCTGCTGTGGTCAACAGGGTAGATTAAGCTCTTGTGAAGCTTCATGTAGGTCATTTCATTATTCTCTTTAAAAACAGGTTAGGTTTGTAGTGTTCTGGTCTCCTTGCACACTTACTATACATCCCTTCCTCTGAGGAAATGCAGTTGCTGGGTAACAGTGCACAGATCCATTACACAAGAATCTGAGAAGTAAATACCACCACACCAAGCCAACCACAGGAGTTTAGGGAGACAAAATGCAGTTATGCAACTAAGAATTTTAGCCAAAACCATGGGGTTACACACTCCTACTCAGGAGAAGCACATGGAATCTTTAGTGTTTTACTTTTGATTATTTAATTTATTTATTTTTTTAAAAAGCAGGGGGCAACAGTCCAATACTCAGAGAGTAGAGGGCCACTTGTGACTCAATGTCTTTCTAGTGTTTATTTTTCTTTGGTGCTCTCAGAGTAGCAAGCTCAACCCTTCTTTGCTCATGAGATCACAGTCTGAGATGAGTGGCTCTTTCAGAGTGGTCTTGTGTAAAGTAATCCTTACCATGCATCAGTTGTGGTGTTTTCCATCTGCACCCTCCAGGGCTTAGAAGCATAAATTGCCTCCCCATTAACATGCAGCCATTTTCCAAGGGACAGAAGCCTTTCTTGAAAGATTGGAACAATCACCCCTTCTTTTGTAGGGCCCACATTGAGAAGATAGTTGCCTCCAAAACTCACAGTCTGCACTAGTTCCTGTGACAGATGTGACAGACAGAAAAGTAAAGTGGATTCATGTTACTTTCCCTCTTGACTATGAAAGAAAGACACCTGCATAAAGCTTTATTCTCATTGTCCCAGCTACTTTAGCCACCACCCTGTCCTGCTGTTTTGCCAGATAAGTAGACAACCTCTAATCCCCAGCAATCCCCCTATTTATATTAAAATGTTCTTACTGAGATAATACTTGATTCATCCATGATCTCATTGAGTTGCATGTTGCTTCGATAGCCCCAAGATCTTTTGTCAATAGACGTGCACATCTCCCACTTGTGCTGTGGCAGGGTGCCCGGCTTGTATTTATCGGCACAATTATAGTATCCTCCATGATGGCAGGAGCAGTTATTGCACCAACGGTCATTTACCACAACAGTATCCTAGAATGATGAGAGACAGTTCAGAGTAGAAACTATTTTGACTTAGACACTCAGTCCTTCTGCTGCAGTGGTTCAAAGGAACAAGTTTGTGGGTTTTGTTCTGGGATCTTTGGTTGCTAGTCTCCTGGATAGTTCAGTGGTTTGAGCATTGGCCTGATAAATCCAGGGTTGTGAAGGGGCCACTTAGGGATCTGGGGCAAAATCAGTACTTGGTCCTGCTAGTGAAGGCAGGGGGCTGGACTCGATGACCTTTCAGGGTCCCTTCCAATTCTATAAGATAAGTATATCTCCATACATACTTTAGATGCCCTCAATAATTTATATGCTTCGACTGATCCTGAGGTTTTGACTTAAATTCTGGCAGTATTAGAAGCTGCCTGATTTTCCATACTTATGTAATGGCCAGAAGACATGAAGGAAATGCTGACAGCAGTACCTTGACAGGACTATCATTATAAAGCCAGGCAAGGAAAGAGGTAGAGTTCCAATATGTTTCCGGACCCTCCCAGTCACCATCTGACCAAACCAGATCTGGTTTATACCTAGGAGACAGATAAATGTTACTAGAAAATTTAACATTCCCACTTCCGGTCCAGTCCAAAGAGAAGATTGTCCCAAGGCAATATTTTTAATTCTTGCTTATGAAGTTCAATTATCTTTGCTTTCACACGCTTCTCCTATTGTATGACATAACCAGGAAATGCGCCTGGTGGGGGGAACAAAAACACACACCCATGAGCGAGATCCTTGCAGCAGCAAAGCATGGGAGCATCATTCATTTCCAAAGTTGGGGTGTAGCACTAACAAAAGAGGGTAAGTGCAAGTTGTCTCTGTGCAGGCATAATGGCCAGTAAATAATACTGAGGAAAAAGTGTTCCCAAGCACAGATAAATAACATGATCCCCTTCTCAGACCACCTCAAATCCCAAATTGCTACTGTAGGAAGGTGAGATCTGCCTTGTGGATGGAACAGCAAATATTAAAGTGTCTCCCTTCCTCTGCCCCACATCCTTATCCCCCTAACAAATAAAGAAATACAGTAATATTCAGGGGTGCTAAAAGGCTGCAGTTCTTACCTTAAAACAAGATCATAAAGCTCTGGCATAGTTTTTGAAATGACAAAATTCTGTGTCTTGAAACCATTTTTTTTGTCATCTAAATACAGAGGATTAAACCACTCTAAGAGAGAATGGTACAGTCCATAGCGTATGTTCCTTAAATATTAAACAAAGAAAGGAAAGAGATGAAAGTTGGGTTAACAAAAAAGTTCCAGTTTGAAAAAAAGATCTCACTGCATATTCACTGCACTTGTGACACTTACAATATTAGGGGGGAAAAAAAGAAGATAAGAACCTGCTACTGTAGTCATCAGTGCTGAGTCTGCATTAGAGAATGATCTATCTATTCATAGGTTTCAAAATACTTCCAAAAGTGGGTAAATATCACACTCCTTTCCTGACATATGAGACAGAGATTGAGTAACTTGCCTAAAGTCACACACTGAGTTAGTGGTAATGTCAGGAATATAGCCCAGGTTGTCAAACTCTGATTTCCATGCTCTGTTCACTGGCCCTTACTGCCATCCTGTAGGAAATCAACAGGAGATTTGGGTACAAGAGTTCTCTTACCCTGAGGCAGAACAGTTTTGTTGAAAGGCATGTGCTTAGTGACATATTTATCAAAAAGAACTAGGAAACGCTAATGGGCATCTAATTCAAGAACTGGAAATAGTTCTTAGGTAACAGTTTTGACAGTACGTACAAGAGCAGTGACATACCTTTCTCTGAGAGCTTGTCCCAGTTCACCCACTAGGTCTCGACGGGGCCCTGTATCCACAGAATTCCAGTTCCAGGACACAGGAGACCCCCAGTTTGTAAAGCCCTCATGATGCTTTGTAGTCAGCACCACATACCTGTGGAAATCAAAGCCCCTTGTTCAGAAGGAAATAGAACCTACCTAAGATACTCTAAATCTTCTGAATAAGACTGGTACTTGGAAAGCAAAGGACATGGTAATGATGGTGTCAAGAGTTGTCCCAGATTCCTTTTCTAAATGTACCTGTTTGCAAATTCTCTCCTAAGAGCTTACGAGTTTTAAATGAATTTTATTGCTGATAAAAAGTGACAGATTGATACTCCATGCAGACAGAACACAAGTAGTGAAACAAATGCCTTACCCTCAACGTGGAGGGAGAACTTTTAAGGGCAAAAGAGTAAACCTAAGAATAAAAAACATCAGTGCTGTTAGAGTGGCACCTTTCAACAACACTAAATCCATGTTCAAAGTTAGACTGACGGAGTGATAAACCACCACTTCCAAGTGCTTCCATGGTTCCAGTGAACTTAATAGTTCTGAGACTCATTTTGCAAAACCAAATCATTCTTGCTTTGTGTAAGTTTGCAGAAACCATATCTCACTAAGTCCTTAGAAAGAGACTGCCCATTGGCTAGAAGAGGAAGCAGCTACTCAAATAAATCACCTGACATCTGTTCTGGTGGAAGGCAGCAGAAACTGGTTTCCTCTAGCATCTAGTTTCGATTAATGCAAGATTTAAAATCCACAAATGTGTTCCTTCCCTGGGAATGATGCATCCTCAGGGTGCTACGATCCAGGAGTCAGCCCCAGCAGGGAAAAACACTACAGGAACCAGGGTTCTGCCCTATGTACACTCTACCCACTGGAGTGGCTCTGCATCCCAGAACGGAGCAGACCAATGACCTCTACAGCTGCTTTATGGGCACAAAGGTCACCAGTGACTGCACTCACTGCCCCCCTGCCCCAAGGGACTTAGAGCTTTCTCCCCCAGCAGAGCCCAGGGCCACCCTGCCCTCACGCAGCCCTTCCCCTCCCCACCGGGCTACTCCCTGCTCCGCCCCTCAGGGTGCCCCCTTGCCCTGGTTCGCACCGCCAGGTCTCGGCCCATCCCTCAGGCTACTCCCCCGTAGAGACCAAGGGGCCCCGCACTCCCCCCCGCCCCGAGTCACCAGTGCCGACACCCCCCCCGGGGCTCCCGCCGGCACTGACCTGGCGCCGGCCTGCTCGAAGAGCCAGGCCCAGAAGCGCGGCCGGAAGTCGCGGGCGGTGAAGCGCGCGGCGAAGTCGGCGTAGGTGGTGTTGGGCGGGAAGTGCTCCCGCACGAAGCGCTCGTAGTCGGCGCGGCGCTCGCCCTGCCAGTGCCACCAGAACCACTCGGAGCCGTAGGCCGGCACCGAGAACACCCCCCAGTGCACGAACACCCCCACCTTGGCCTGGTCGAACCACGCCGGCAGCGGCCTCGCGTCCAGGCTGGGCCAGTCCGGGCTGTAGCGGGGCCCGCAGAGCGCGGCGGCCACCAGCGCCCCCAGCAGCAGCAACCAGCGCGCCGCTCCCAGCGCCACCATCTTCCTCCACTCACGGGACGGGTCCCGAGACTGGCCAAAAAGGGGAAGACAGAGACCTAGGAGTGAGCACGTGATGGGCACCGTCCACGTGACGAGCAGGGCCGACGCCATTGCTAGAGAGGCACTGACCCCGTGATGTACAAGGGCGACGCCATTGCTAGAGAGGCACTGACCGCCTGACGTCGCCAGCGGGGCAATGGCCACGTGGTTGCTGCGGCATGCAGGCGGCACGTGCTGCCCCTGGATTGTCACAGCGCAGGCGCTGAGGGAGAGGGCAGGTCCCAGGAGCTGGGGGCCTATGTCCAAGAGTGGGAGGAGCTCATGCACCATAGAGAGCACCACACTGAGGGTTGACCCCTTGGCACGCTGCCAGCTGAGTCTGACACAGGCTGGGCTTAGGTGTAGCTCTAAAGTTTGGCTCTTTCACCCACAGCAGCACGTTGGGCCAATGGAAGATATTCCCTTAATCACCTTGTCGCACTAGTATCCTGAGACCAACACAGCTAACACTAACACCATGTAGTGCAATTACATATGTGACAGACTGGGAACTGCCAACAGATGTGGCAAGACTACTTCTGCCCCTGCTTTCCCTGCCAGCTTGGGACTCTAGCACCCTGTCCTGTTGAGCCAGACACGCCTGTCTGCTCCAGCACAGACCCAGGGTCTGAACCACATGCCTTAAAGATGCAGACTAAGCTGAAAGTGTTCCTGTCTTTAATACTCACATGTACAACTCCCAATGGGGTCCAAACCCCACATAAATCCATTTTAGCCTGTATAAAGCTTATACAGAGTAAACAAATAAATTGTCTGCCCTCTATAACACTGATAGAGAGATATGCACAGCTGCTTGCCCCCCCCACAAGTATTAATACATACTCTGGATTAATTAATAAGTAAAAAGTGATTTTATTAAATACAGAAAGTAGGATTTAAGTGGCTCCAAGTAGTAACAGACAGAACAAAGTGAATTACCAAGTAAAATAAAATAAAACACGCAAATCTGAGTCTAATACAGCAATAAAACTGAATACAGATAAAATCTCACCCCCAGAGATGTTTCAATACGTTTCTTTCAACAGACTGGAGGTTTTCCTAGTCTGGGCACAGTCCTTTCCCCTGGTACAGCCCTTGTTCCAGCTCATGTGGTAGCTAGGGGATTTCTCATGATGGCTGCCACTTTTGTTCTGTTCCACCCACTTAGATATCTTTTACATAAGGGGGGAATCCTTTGTCCCTCTCTGGGTTCCCACCCCCTCCTTCTCAATGGAAAAGCACCAGGTTAAAGATGGATTCCAGTTCAGGTGACATGATCACATGTCACTGTATGACGTTATTCCCCACTTGCCAGCACACACGTATACAGGAAGACTTACAAGTAAAACAGAGCCATCTGCAGTCAGTTGTCCTGGTTGATGGGAGCCATCAAAATTCCAAACCACCATTAATGGCCCACGCTTTGCATAATTACAATAGGCCCTCAGAGTTACATTTCATATTTCTAGTTTCAGATACAAGAGTGATACATTTATACAAATAGGATGACCACACTCAGTAGATTATAAACTTTGTAATGATACCTTACAAGAGACCTTTTGCATGAAGTATATTTTAATTACATTATATTCACAGTCATCAGCATACTTTCATAAAATCCTATAGAGTGCAATGTCACAACATAATTTTGCAAAGGCATCCTTATTTCTATCGTAGCAGCCACTGGTGGCAAATAGCATAGACGTATGACAACACTGCATATAACTGCATAATTACTCTAGGGCAGGAGTGGGCAAACTACGGCCCGGGGGCTGCATCCAGCTCTCCAGATGTTTTAATCCAGCCCTCTAGCTCCCACCAGGCAGCAGGATCCAGGGCTTGCCCCACTCCAGTCAGGGAGCGAGATCGGGAATTTGCCCCACTCCACATGGGTCCCAGAAGCAGTGGGATGTCCCCTTCTCTGGCTCCTACATATAGGGGCAGCTGGGGGCTTCGCACACTGCCAGGGCCGCCGAGAGTGGGTTCGGGCCCCAGTGAAAAATGCTTTTCGAGCCCCCCAGCAAGGGCGGACCGGCTAAATAGAGATGACGAAGCCAGGGAAGCCGGGCCCCCTTTCGGACTGCCGGGCCCTGGTAATTTGTACCGGCTTCCCCTCCACCCCCTGCCATCACTGAAATTACATTAGGGATAAATGTGCCTCCTTAGTTGGACGAAAAGTAAACCACATTCATACACTTCCTTTGGAGCCATACTTGGCTGTAAATGTTCCTAGAAATACAATCAAACTCCTAAACACTGAGGCTCTCAGACTGCCCAGTTCCTCAAAGCTATTTAGGCACCAATTGATTTCAGTGGAAGTCAGGAGCCTAAATACCTTTGAGTATCTGAGCATAAGACCCACTGACGGCTCCATCCTGCAAGGTGCTCAGCTTCCACTGAGTTTAATGGGAGAGTGGGGCTCTCACCACCACTGCGGTGTGCTCGATGCCTTAGCGTATTGAACCACAATTGCATATAAAATGTTGCGGTCCCAGCAGCAGAGTGGTCATAGACCAGCCTTGTGCTACAGCCACGTGGGTCAAAGCACATTTTAGTTGGACCAGAACTTCATTTTAGAGTAGGGAGGAAAGAGGTAATTGATTGCAAGATGAGGGGGTCAAGGAGATCACTAGTTGACACAGTTGTGGACTTAGTCTGGTAAACCGGGAGGGCTGCCCTAAAATAGTGGGAACTGCTTCTGTTTATCCATCCATCCATGGTGTTTGTAGAGCACCCATCACTGTAGTATCTCTGAAAGCCTGCTATGCTATCACTGTAATATTTGTATGGTAGAGTTGGTCCAGTCTTCCTTTGGTTAGGTGTATCTGCTCTTTAGAGGGGAGGGACCAGCAGCCCAGATTTTTAAACGTACTTAGACAGCTAATTCCCTTGGAAATCAATGGGAGTTAGGTGCCTAAATACCATTACAAATCGGGGCTCATGTCTTTTACTCACTAAGTAAAGTCCCAGGCACAGGGAGGGTGTGATCTGCAGATGTTTCACAATACCATTAAAGACAAATGGTTTTATTTCCCAGGCAAGGCATTCAGTCACGAATCCTCCCAGGAGCTACAAAGAAAAGCAGCTTTAGATTTTCTTCCTTTTCAAAGAAACAATCCAAAATCTGTCATATGTTTCCCCCGTCAAAGCTCAAGCTTTCAGCAGATTCATGTTTGTGTTGCACACAGTGTCATCACACATGGTTTCTATCTGTGTGGATTTCTGAATGCTGTCTGCTTCCGGGGTGATCTCTGAGATGCTCACCTTCTTCCTGAACCGTGAGCTAGTGTTCCTCAAAGAGGAGCGCAGCTCCCTGCTTCGTAGGGCGTAGACAATGGGATTCACCATGGAGTTCACCAGGCAGAGGGTGCTGCAGAAGGCAAATCCCTTTCTGATCTGATCATTCAGGCTGACGAAGAGGCTGTACGTCATGAGAGCTAGCACTGGGGACCAGCATGTCACGACAATGGCCAGGACCATCACTAATGTTTTGGCGAGCGTGATGTCCATCCTCATCTTTGCATTCCGCTGCCCAGCCTGGGTTTGGTGTTTCTCCATGTACACTGTGTGCTTATGAGCCTTCCACAGCACCTGGACATAGGCATACACTATACACAACAGCAGAATCATTACCAGGCAGATCCAGCTTGATAGATACTTGCTATCAATAAAGGGAAACAGCTCAGAGCAGATTGAGTTTACCATGCAGCAGTTCCACCCCATCAGAGGCAGGAAGGCAGTGAACATGGTAGCTATCCACACCACAGCCATAGCCATCACAGCCCTTTCCCTCGTCACGATGACCTTGTATTCCGATGGCCGATGGATACAGACATAGCGGTCAAATGCCATCAGCAGCAAGCTGCCCAAGGACGCGGTGAAGGACGCGTTGACCCCTCCAAGCTTCAGCAAGAAGATCTCTTTAGAGGAATCAGTTCTGTTGAGGACATGGAAATCAAGAAAGCTGCAGACAAATACAATGCTGGCCAGGACATCTGCTAGAGCCAGGCTGCTGATCAAGAGGTAGGAAGGTTTTCTCCTGATCTTAGGGGAAGCAAATATCAGCAACAACACCAAAGAGTTTTCCAAAACACACAGAATCCCAACAATGGAGCACAGCACAGTTATGCCTGTTTTCTGAGTGTGGCTGCTGAGGACCATGTAACATGTCAGGTTTATGGTATTTATGCTGCAATTGGATATTTGACATGTCTCCATCGTGATTATCCAGGACCAAAAAACTTTCCAAAGAGCAGGGGTTTCCTTGGTGAGCTTCAGATGCTGCTCTGAAAAAAAGATGTAGAGGGGGAAAAGTTACATTTGTACCCAGCACAAAACCCAACACACACAGCTAAAGGGACATGAAACAGTCAGAGACTACCCCCCCCCCAGCCTCCCTGAACCCTCTTTGCAAAGGATTTGAGACCATACAAAGGAGAAAAGAGACCAGCGAGAAATATTTCTAGGTTCTCTGTCCAAAGAGTTGTGTAACTCTGGGTGGGACTGGATGGCCGAGGGTAGTGGCAGTGGGACAGACATAGGGGATGGCATATCTAAGCTGTCAATTCAAATCCTGCTGCTCTAAGGCGAGTAGTTCCACTGACTTTATTGGGATGACCCATGAAATTACAATGAGCCAGACTTGGTCCCAAGTCGCTAGAGATCCAGAGCTATTACCCCTGATGGTCTCTGTGTGAAAAGAGTAGGTGATTTGTCAGCTCTTTGTTGTTAGTCTCAGCAGAAATGCCCTGGATTCCATTGTAGTCACCACAAGGGGTCAGTAATTACAAAGCTTCCTCTTTGACAGGTCACTATACATATTATACTGTAGACTAGTGGTTCGCAACCTTTCCAGACTACTGTACCCCGGAAGCCTGAGTCCTGCTGCCCAGGGCTGAAGCATGTAACTTAGCTTTGTGGGATCCCCTGTGGCATGGGGCCCCAGGCAGTTTCCCTGCTTGCCACCTCCTAATGCCAGCACTGCACTTGCAACCCCCACCCCCAAAACCATCCTGCAACCCCCCTGAGATTGCAACTCCCAGGTTGAGACACTCTGATTAGATGAGTTGACATACCCCCTGGAAGACCTCCGGGTACCCCCAGGGGTACACGTAGCCCTGGTTAAGAACCACTGCTGAAGGCTATGTGGTGTGAAATACAGAGTATTACCAGTTCCGCGCATTCAAAACTCATGAGTCAGGACTCCAAAAAATCGTGAGATTTATAAAAATAAGTTTGCAGTTCTTTTGATTTGCCTTCTGGTTTTTGAGCCTTCAGGGTTGCACACAGGTCACATTTTGAAGCTTTTCTGTACAATCACGAAGGCTGAACAATTACTTAAAAAAAATACAACAGCTGGTATTGTCATGTAATAGCATGACTCAAGGAGCTGGGCTTTATAAAAAACATCAACTATTGTGAGACTTATATTGCTTCATCACCCTAATATTTGAGTACTTACCAAGTATCTAAAACTAGAAATCATTGCTTTCTTACTTCCCAGGTTGTAGGAAAAATAGCAGAGTTGGTGAATTGGTTATTTTGCGTGTTAATTGTGTAGTGCAAGTGAGTGTGAGTGAAGAATTTATTGAGGGACAGCTAAGTCAAAGCCATGAGTTTTGCATTTAGGGCCTGATCCAAAGCCATTGAAGTAATTACTTTCTATTGACTTCAGTGGGTTTTGGATCAGGTCCCTTGGTTCTGAAAGTGGTTAGATCTGTGGTCATTCTTCTCTCTTGTGGCAGTGAGTTCCACAGTCTACATACAGATCCTGTGAAAGTTCTGTCTCACGTGCTCACAAGATTCACTTCTTCTGCCACTGGAATGCAGACACTGCAGGGGTGGCATGTTGCAGCTATTTAGCAGCATTACACACTTTAGGACAGGTAGGGAAGAATAACTTATCTAAGGGCATGTCTCCACTGGCACCATTAAAGCGCTTTAATGTGGCTTGTGTAGTTGTGGCATAGCGCTGGGAGAGAGCTTTCCCAGTGCTCTAAAAAAACCACCTCCATGAGGAAAGTAGCTCCCAGTGCTGGTGCATTGTCCACACTGACACTTTACAGCGCTGAAACTTGCACTGCTCAGTAGGGTGTTTTTTCACACCCCTGAGAGAGACAGTTGCAGCCCTGTAAAGTGCCAGTGTAGACAAGCCCTAAGTGAAACTGCAAGGGGAATTTAGGGGGAGTCGACTGTACACTGATATAGGGCTCGATTAATAAAGAATTAAAGCAAGGTAATTTAATTAATGCAGATCAATATGGAAAAATAGATCCAGTAAAATTTAACCTGATATTTTTGGATGAAATTGCAAGTTTGGTTGATAAAGGTAACAGCATTGATGTAATGTACTTAGATTTTTGTAAGGCATTTAACATGGTACCATGTGACACTTTGATTAAAAACTAGAGTGCTATAAAATTAACAAAAACAACGAAGAGTCCTTGTGGCACCTTAGAGACTAACAAATATATTTGAGCATAAGCTTTCGTGGTCTATAACCCACTTCATCAGATGCATGGAGTGGAAAATACAGTAGGCAGGTAAAAATATACAGCACATGCAATACTACAAGGAGTCCTCATTGTTTTTGCTGATACAGACTAACACAGCTACCCCTCTGAAACCTATCATAAAATTAACATGGCACACATCACACGGATTCAAAAGCAGCTAACTTATTGGTCTCAAAATGTCATTGTAAATGGGGAATCATCAGCTGGGTGTGTTTCCAGTGGAGTCCCACTGGGATCTGTTTTTGGTTCTACGCTATTCATTTTTATCAACAACCTGGAAGAAAACAAACTCATCGCTGATCAAGTTTGCAGATAACACAAAACATGAGGGAAATGATAAATAAATGAAGGGGACAGGTTACTGAATTAGAGCAAACTGGATCACTTGATACCCTGGGTGCAAGCAAGCAATGTGTGGTTTAATACAGTTAAATGTAAGTGTATGTGTCCAGGAACAAAGAATGCAAGCCCTACTTATACAATGGGACTCTATTTTGAGAAGCAGTGACTCTGAAAAGATGTGGGGGTCAGGATGGATAATCCTCTGAATATGAGCCCCCAGTGTGATGCTGCGGCCAAAAGAGCAAAGGCGATCTTTGGATGCATAAACAGGAGAATCTCAAGTAGGAGTGGGGAGATATTTTACTTCTGTATTTGGTACTGGTGCGACTGCTGCTGGAATACTGTGTCCAGATCTGGTGCCTTCAGTTCAAGAAGGCTGTTGATGAATTGAAGAGGGTTCAGAGAAGAGCGATGAGAATGATTAAAGAAATAGAAAAACCTGCTTTACAGTAATAGACTCAAGGAGCTCAATCTACTTAGCTTAACAAAAAGATTAAGGGGTGAGTTGATCATAGTCTGTAAGTACTTACACAGGAAACAAATATTTAATAATGGTCTTTTCAGTCTAGCAGAGAAAGGTGTAACACGATCCAATGGCTGGAAGTCAAAGCTAGACGCATTCAGACTGGAAATAAGGAGTACATTTTTTACAGTCAGAGTAAATAACCATTGGAACTATTTAACAATGGTTGTGGTGGATTCTCCATCACTGTCAATTTTTAAATTAAGATTGGATTTTCTTTTAGAAGAGGTGCTCTAATAATCATTTCGGGGACATTCTCTGGCCTGGGTTATCCAGGAGATCAGACTAGATGATCACAGTAGTCCCTTCTGGACCCGGAATGTATGAACAATGACCTACATTGGAATGTGGTTACATCCCAAGAGCACACAGCAACTTTTCATGAGTTCTCTGAGATCTTTAATAACAGCAAGTGATTAGGACCCGGGATTTACATTTCTTTCTAAAGCAGCATGCTTTCAATATTCCGGCTGGAAGATTAGAAAGTGCCATTCCAGTTCCTGGGACTTAATCCATTGGAAAAACAAGGCACAGACTGAAATATTTAATCTTCATTAAGGACATTTCCATTACGATGATGATGAATACCTAGCTCTTATCTAGCACTTTTCATCAGTAGATCTCAGCGTGCTTATGAAAGAGAGACAGTTTATTTTATCTATTATGGTTTTGTAAATCTCAGCCATACTGAAATTGTATCTTTCCCTTCAATCCCTCATGCTGAAGATGAATTATAGACACTTCAGATTTTCTGTTCAGTTGATTTCATCTTTGGCCATCAGAATGCCACACAAATCAGAGCCCTTAAACACATTTTAACATCAAACCCACGCAAGTATATTTGTCACAAAACAGAGAAAAACCGTAACTTTCCACAGCTGGATGCAGTACCACAAAATGGCTCCAATCCCAAAATGGGATCAGCACAGGCAGATGGTGAATCTCCAGTGATTCCTAAATCCCTGGGGATTGGTTACAGCACAGGATTGGGGTCCAATGTGTCTCAACAGCACCACTTCTGAGTAAGATAGGGTTTAGGACAGTGTTATTGAGAGATTTAATGGAATACTGATGCACTGAGCCTTCCGGTTCCAGAGCAGGTGTGTCTGAGATCAGCAAACACCTGCAGGAAGCTAAGGGGCTGGAATGCCCTCATCATGACTAGCAGCAGATATTTTGATTCTGTCCCTGATCTTACAGGTATGGGGGGAAGCTCACTATGCCACAGCCCATGCTGGACCTTGCTTTGGAAATCCAGGACTTCGGTCTGCAGGGTTGTTAATCCAGCTTTTTACACTAGCACTGAATGTACTCTTTGAAAACCACTACAGGAGTGTGGGGAAGGGAGTTCGCCAAGTGTGCGCACACATGTGTGAGAGTCGAGAGACAGACAGCACTCCAAGGATGAAAGTCTCCTGTGTATGGCAGACAAAGTTACAAGGAAACTGCCAATGCTCCTCCTTTGCTGGGTGGAGGTATTTCCTAGAAACAAAGCATCTGAATTCAGTCACATCTGGAGCCTGCAGCTCTCTGGTCCCTTCCACTCCCAGAACCCATGGAGAGCCTTTGAGGAGTTCTTTCCCTCTTACGAAGCAAACAGCTGGATTTCTCACCAGCTCCCCATGATTGGGGGTTAATTGTCCTGTTTCCTCCAACAGTGAGGAGGAGGTGTGAAAAGGGGTTTATGCAGAGATTTGAAGGAAGCAGCTGAGGATGCTTGACAGACAGGGCGAGAGAGATGGTTCCAGTTCTCGGGGCAGCATGAATGAAGGTGGGAAGCTGAGGGTGGATGAGGAAGGGAAGAGGGTTGGGAGGAAGGCAGGGAGCTAGGGGGTGTCACAGTCACAGGGCTCGTTGCACCTCTCTCCCCCTTTGGTCTCTCTGAGTGCATCTCTTGAGGTATTCAATCTGGTACCTATACCTATTTCAGAGCCAGAGGTGGTGTTTGTCCACCAAGCTCAATTCCTGTGCCCATACCTGTGCTGTCACACCATCATGCCAGGCAGGGTGGGTATGCATCCCTACGCCATTGCACTGGGCAGGGTGTGCGTGTCATTTTGGCTTTCTCTCAATCTGTCTATTTCTAGGGACAAGCAACTGAGTTCTTGCTGTCTTGGGAAGTGCTATTGTCTGGATTGCAGGTGCTTAATGCTACTACTGTTTGGGATGGAACTCCATGATTTTCCCACTCTTAAACCCAGCCCTGGGACACAGCACCCTGTGGATCAACCGTTCTTATGCTGAAGATCTGAGTACAGACCCCTGCAGTTCTCCCCTTCAGGAGCCTGTGACCCGTGGTATACAGGGACCACACAGCTTTTTGAAAAATCACAGTGCGATTTCTTTAGCAGCTGGAATAAAGCAATAGAAAATAAAAAGCATTTTTAAACAACAGACAGGCTACACTAGAGTCTATCCCCTGATGATGACCTAGGCAGGCCTAGCTTCTGCAGACACCCCCAGCAGGCTCTTTTATGAGTCTTGTCGCTCTGGTTTCTCCCTCTCAGAGTGTTCCTCTATAAACCCTGTGGCACTGCATAGACTCACCCCTGCGGTGCCTCCTGCTGGTCATCCTCAGGAATTAGCTCTTTGGCCCAGGAACACCCTCTGCAGGCCGGTGATCTGCTTGCCATTGGTTCCTGTGTCTCTCCCAGGACCCTGGTGCCCTTATCTCAGGGTTCTGCCTCCTGCAGTACCCCACCCCAGGGGAACCCCCCACACACATCGCCTCAGTCGTGGCTACTGCCAGTCTCCCTTTAGCCCCCACCCCCTAGGGCAGACTGCAGCGTATCAGCCGATCATCACAGGCAACAAGGGCTTTGGACTGTCTGCCTTTACCCACCCTCCAGCTGCCCCTCTGCAAGCCCAATACCTAGGAGGCATAGAACTAGGCCCTGCAGCCTGGGGAGCTGCTGGCCTAAGGCTTCCCAGCTCCTAAGGCCTTTCCCCAGCCCTGCCTCCCTCTAGGTCCCTAGGTGAATTCCCCAGCAGCCAGGCCTGTCTGCCACTCAAGTCAGAAGGAGACTCCTTCCCTCTGGCTTCCCTGGCCTTCTTATAAGGCCAAGTTGCTTAGTTTGGGTTGTGGCCTCAGCTGTAGCCACTTCCTCCAATCAGCCGGGGTTTTACTCCCTTGCCCAGCCCCAGCCCTCTGTTCACCCTGCTACAACCTTCTCTATGGTTCTTTGTTCTCCTGCATTCCTGGGCCTTTTCCAAGAGCTTGACTGGAGACAAAGGCAGAATCAAAGCAAATCGTTCAGGCATTGCCCCTTAACAGCTGCTAAGTGTTTGTTGCGAGGTGGCTGTCCTCCGACCTGTCTTTACAGACATACATCTAGCCAGTTAAACCACTACAGTCCTACAGAAAACATCCCAATAACCAGGCCAACATACGGGATCAAACGATTACAGGGCAGCTCCCTGGGGAGAAGGGAGAAAGGAGAGCCGAGATGCAATGGGGACAACAGCAATATAGGTCAATGGTAATGCGTGGATTCAATGTGGTAAGAGACAGGAAGCCAGTTCAGCTGGCACCACCCTCGCAGAGAGCCACTTATTCACGATGTAGCTGACACATTAGGAACCTGTGGGCAGAAAGCAGTTTGATGTCAATATCGAATGGGCTGTAAAATCTATTTCCTGGGGAGACTCACAACCCCTGGAGCTGGTTGTGAGCAGCTGAGAGAGAATTTTAAATTTCTGCCTGGAGCTGCAGGGGGCATTTTAAAGGGCCGTGCTAGAGACAGGACCATTTGAAAAAGTCTTTGGATGAACGTTGTAGACAATCTGCTGTGCATGCCTCTACTAGGGACAAAAAGGCTACAATGCAGGGGAGGAGCAAAGCACCAAACCCATAGGAGGCCTCTCATATCTCCACTTGCAAAGAGACACAGGAACTATGGGCCCGATCTCCAGCTGTGGTTAATCAGGGTAGCTCCACTGAGATTTAATGGGATGATGCCCACTTACAGGATCTGGCCCCCAAAACCTAAATCTGGGCAGCCTTGAACTTTGGGGGTGATTGAAATCAGATGTTTTCCAGTGCTGCACTTCTATGATTCTTCATAATGGGTCACACCAAAATGCTGGATCATGGCTGGACTTTATTAACCAGCCCAAAAGGTGGCTAATGTTTCTAGCACAAGATGCATGCTCTCAAAAACAGGAAACGTGAGCAAATCCACTTCTTCATTTAAGACTCTAGGCCTTAGGGACTTCCCTTTCTTCTCTCAGGTGGCTTGTTTCTGATGAGTGAGAGGAAGAGAGAGAGTAAAATGTCTTCACACTTTCAAACAGCCACTTCTATCACTAGGTGATCTGTTATCTCCATCTCCGCTCAGTGATCACATCTCCAGGAAGACAATCAAGAGAAATACTCATAGACTTTAAGGTCAGCATGAACCATTGTGATCATCTAGTCTACAAAGCCACTGTCCTGGCTGGCTGTGACCAAATCATCTGAGAGGAAGAAAAACTGTTAACTGCCCATGGAAAGAGCATTCTCCAGCTTGCTTGAGGGATTATCCAACAATAGCTGAAAGAGGTTAGGAGAGGGGCAGGTCTGAGGTTTGTCAGAGGGAGATGGAGCCTTTCGCTTCAAGGTTACCACATCCAATACATGTTGGTAGTGACCAAAAGCTGTTATCTATTGTGCACAGGCATAGACCATCAGATGTGTGTGTCTGGCAGTCTAAGTACAGCGAGTTGATGGGTTTCACTTCAGATCCTTGTGGACAGGCCTTCAGATGGCAATAATCACCGTCACTATAGCACTGCTGGGGGGGGGGGGGGAGAAAAGCTCCAAGTAACTAGGCAATATGGCGTGGGGTCAGAAGTTTACATTCTTAGGCCTGCTAGCTAGCATAAGTACATGTGATCATTTATCATTTTCTTTTGTTCTTTTGTTTGTGGTACAGGAGGTAATCGATCAAAGGGGGGGGTCAGTAGTATGGATTAAGGATATAGTTAATTAAAAGATCCGGTAGTTAATGAATTGTAAATGATGAATTGTAGCACCTGTGAACATCTCTGTAAACAAGTAAAGTATATAAGACATGGCAACGCATAGTAATTCGTGCATGATTTGAGAGTTGCATCTCCGTGCACCTTATTTGAGCTCAAATAAAGTAATACTAACCTCTCCACTCCGGTGTGGTTATTTGGGGATACGCACACCGGGCAAACGAACCCCAAACCGTTGCTCTCCCTGCAACAGCACCCCATCAATGGTTGCAGCCCTGAATCCCAGTGCATTGGTCATCCTGAATCCCAGACCTGAACACTGGAGTTTCCGCTGTTAGCGGAAAATGTTTTCAAGTTGAAAGCATCAGCTGCATCTTTCTCACACGAAGTTAAAAATCCCCAGGCCCTAAACACCCTCAATATTCTTTGAAAAGAGGAAATGTCTAAAGAGTTTAAGCCACAGAAAAGGCAAGAGCCATTGCAACACCTAGCAAAATACCACAGATACAAACAAGGCTGATGGTGGGGGGAAAGTGAGGGGGTGGGGAAATGCTGCACAGAGTGAGAGGACCTCAGCAGTGTTTGCTATGGATTCATGAACTGCTGGAGGTCTCAGGTATTTGTGCCTGATGACCATGCAATCTCCCTCAATGACCTTTTCGGTTAGATGACTACAGCAGCTGTAGGTAGCAAACAGGAGGAGGAGGATGGAAAACAACGGAAAAGGTCTCGAAGACCTTTCCACACAAAGACTTCAGCACTGACGGGTGATTTGCAGTTTCCATCCCCAGATGTTTCTTTCACCCCTGCCTCCCCTATCACACTAAACGCTGCAATTGCTTTAGTTGCAGGACACACCATGCTATTAGGTGTCGTCCATCCAACTCAGTCATATTGGGCCTGATCCAATGTCTATTAAAAGAACAATCTGTTGACTTCAAGGGATATTGAATAAGGCCCACAGCATACAGCTGTCAAGTGCAGAGGTGCAGAAGGGATGTGGCTGAGGACAGTAACCCGTGATTAGGGGGCCAGATAGACCAAAGTATAAAGAAAGAGTAAAACAGCCAAATAAGAATATGTTGGCTAAATGAAAAGCGTGGAAGGAGGGACAACTGGATGGTCGGACACACGAGAAGATAATACAGTAGACAGAGATTTGTTCAGTGAGTATCTGAAGCCCATAAATACCATGGGGCCAACAGAGGGCTCCTGACACAGCAGAACCAGCATGTTCCTCCTGCCTGGGAGGGCAGCAGGCTGCGGAGAGCTTATGCCACTCTGGACGGAGCCCTGCTTTGTGGGACCTCCTTGCACATCCCTGCCTGGTGGAGGGATGGTCAGGCCGTGTGGGGTCCAGGCATGGTTGGAGGGTCCTTGCCATTCTGGGAGAACAATGGGAGTTTTGCTTGAGAAAGGACTAAGGGTGAAATTCACTCTGAGCAGAGGCCCAGCACAAGGCCTATACAACAGTCCAGGAGGGCTTATATGGGACATCTCTACAGGGAGGTGGATTTCATCCTGCATGGAACCTGAGTCAGGGACTCAGGATTTGGCTCCAAATGTTCACAGAAGCAGAACAGGAAGAATAAAGCCTGTGACATTTTGGGATTAGCTAAAGTTACAACGCAGAGATGGACCCAGAATGAAGCCCCCAGATCCGAACACCCTCCATAGTCTGGGAAGTTGGGCCCAGATCTGAACTCCATGTTTCAGGACTATCCCTGCTATAAAATAACCCCAAGAATTGAGTAACAAATCGAGGCGGTGAGCTGGAGCTACAGGAGAACAGTAGCTTTAATAAAGGCCTGATGTAAAACAGGTAAGTGCTGATCCTCCCTAGCAGAGGTTCCTACAGCTGAGGGCCATTACTTCCCTGCCTCAGCGCATGTCCAGAGATATTTACCCTACAAACACTGGGGCTTGATCCTTGATCCCTCATTGAGATCAATGGCAAAACTCCCAATGAGGTCCAAGGCAGCAGGCTTGGGTGCCAAGTTAGCCTTAACCTATCAGCCTTGGAGCTTTGAGCTGCATTAGGTTTCCCCAGCAGCTCCCCTGCAGAACTAGAAAGAAACCTGTTCCTGAAAAACGGGTAAAGGAAATATCTATATCACATGGGCCCAGTAGACTTCTGGGGAAAGGATCAGTGCGCTGAGCACTGTGCCAAGAGACAGACCGATGCAGGTGAAAGGGAAGAGCCTGACCCCGCAAAGTCTTATGCACTATGCACGTGTTCAGGTTTAAGCACGTCAACAGGAATGTTCCCATGCATCAAGTTAAATAAGTGGGTAAGTCTCTGAAGGAACAGGGGCCGGAGTGTTATCTTCAAACGTTCTGAATACAGAAGTCAACCCTTATCACAAATCAGCCCGTGCAGGACATTTTGCACAATCACCAGAATGGGGTACATATCATTCATTCCACAAGACGAATGTGTCCCCTCTTATTGGCTGCAAAAGGCATCTTCAGGGACAGGTGGTTTTGAAGGAAATCAGACTTTGCCAGTTGAAAAAGCTGGACTGAGACCCTTTCAAAAACAACAAGATAATCACTCAGCGTTCTTCGTTGCATCCCAGGTTTCTGTGAGCACAGTCACCGCTGAAACAGTGCCACAGGCCATGGGCAGGTCTTGTGGAAGGTGCACATACACAGCAAATGTTCAGTGGTGCATGCAAAGGCACAGGGACACCGTGGGAAGAAGGAGGAGAGGGAATAGGTCGGGGGTGGCCAAACTGTAGCTCGTGAACCACATCATGCAGCTATTTTACAGTTAAAATGCGGCTCACAGAGACCACCACTTCCCTTCCATTCTCTGCTTACCGGACTGGGAGCAGGGGGGAGCTTGAGGCTTCCACTCTGCGGCGGGGTGATGGGGCAAGGGGCATCTGCCAGAGGCGACTGGTGCCTGCTGAGAGTTGTGGGGCACAATTTAAAGGTTTGATCCCCTCAACTGCTTGAGTCATACACCCCCTCTTACCCTCAGCGGCCCCTCCCTGCAGCTCCCCGGAGTTAGTGCCACCTGGAGAAGCAGCGGCAAGCAGCTGGGAGCTGCAGGGAAGGGGGGCTCCGCAAAGAGAGGCAGCAGCAAAAGCAGCAGCTCTCCCTGCAGCTCCTAGCTGTTTGCTGCTGCCTCTCCCCAGGGCCGCAGCTCCCAGCTGGCCGGCTCCAGCAACTGCCATGCAGAGAGGGGGGCCCGGTGGCACCATGTGACCAAGCAGGACCTTTAAACCCTGGCAAAAATTGGGGGAACAGATGGTGCCACACATCACCTCTGGCTTCTTCCCAGCAGAGAGGAATTCTTGGGGCTTCAGCCCCAGGGGGTGCGCCTGCCTGGTCTCAGAACATCAGCTGGAGCAAGGTGAAAGTCTCAAGCCCCAGCAGATGCCTCCCACACAGCTGAAGCTCCAGCAGGTGCTCCCTGGCTCTTGAACGTCTGAAGATTGTTGTATATGGCTTGCAGGGTTGGTAAGTTTGGCCACCCCTGGAATAGGCAAAGGGAAATGACTTGGCGGATCCTGGAGGAAGGGGTCAATTACAGAGGAGATGTAATTACATTCATTATTATTATTACCTATATAGAGTTTTTCACCCGTGGATCTCAAAGCACTTTACACAGGTGGAAAAATTCAGACGTTAGATGGGGAAACTGAGGCAAAGGAATGGCAGAGCTGGGACTAGAACCTAGGTAGGAAAAGCTGTGCTGGGTGTTACAGGTAAGGGTGAGAAATTTCAATCTGATATGGAAAGCAGTCGGAGGCCTACGATAAAAGGAAAAGGCAATCCATACACAAGGAAGGAGCCAGTCAGCGAATGCAGATGATTTCCCCCCCCCCCAGAAGTTTCTGTCTGAGAAATCATTTTTTCCTCATTAATATCTCTGCGGCTGGCTCCCTTAAGCAATCGCTTAATCATCTGTATAGGAGGAGTCTCACTCAACTCACCGCCTCTTAGGGAGACCCTCTCAGCCTCCAATGCAGCAATAACTATCAATGTCTTAATATTGTTTGGCAACACTGATTCCTCTGGAACCTCGAATCCACACAAGCTAAAGTACGGTTGGATCCCAGAGCCCAGTATTGTATTGCATTGGGGACCCCTGATCCAGAGAATGGAAGTCGTATTGTGTATCAGAAAAGCAAAATTAAGTCCGCCGGACCTTTGTGATGGACTCACAATACAGCACCAATCCCCAAATGTTTCTAAATCAACTAAAAAATGACTTCTACTAGGATGACAGTTTCACTACTTATTTTGTGAGGAGCCTACAGAACTATGGGATCTTCCTGGAAAAGAACTTGCAATCAGATTTTTATTAACAAGCCAAAAGATGGTCTTGCAGTTGACGAAACGGTGTGATGAGTCAAAAGGAATGGGTGATATTACTCGCTGTATGAGTTTGGGCAAGTCATTTGCTGTACTCTTGCCTGTGGCTCATTTACCTTTTTGGTAGAAAGGACATATCACCACGGAAATCACAGAGAGGCAGTGAGGCTAACATGAGATATTCAGTGTTATGGCACTAGAAGGGCAAAGTGCTATTATAAAATGTTTCATTTGGTAAAGTGCCAAACTGCAGCATGTTTTTAGTGGGGGGAAAAAAATCTGTCTAATGTCGTCCAGCACATGCTGATCTTCCCATCAGTATTGCTGAGATATGATCTCTGTGCTATGGGTGCTGGGAAGGAGGTAGTTGATATACAGAAGAGGAACTGATGGAGGCAGCATACAGCAGGGTGTTGAATTACCTAGTTGTCTACCTCCTTGAAGCTTGTGGGACAAGCTGCCTAAAGCCACCCTTCTTCTCTGCTGAAGTCATTTGGAGTTTTCCCATTGATTTCAGACCCTGGAGTGCCAGATTTACAGAAAAGCTCAGGTCCCATGTAGGTATAAGAACAGCATTGCAAATGGAAATACAGCGATAAAGCATTGCAAAGTAACGCTTCTGTTATTACACAATCTGCACATACTGAAGTATAATAAGCCTTAGCTTTTGCGGAGTACTTTTTAACTTCTGAGAGTGCTTCTTACTGGGTAGAGTGACATCTGGCAACAACTCTGAGGTTTCTAAAGTAATGCTTCATAAGACAAGAGGAAAACAAGCCAGTGTAAACTCTGCAGTTTGAAGAGCTACCTTTAATGCTCTCATTAAGAAAGCATTCCACATAAAGATCAGTTCTCCCACCCCAAGTGTTACTTTCCATTGCAGTGTGCCTGAAATAATACAGGAAAAGGAGCCCATCAAACAATCTAAGGTGAATTCTGCCCTCTGCCCAAATGATAATGCATCTCTTCGAACTCTCAGCAAAATTCTGCCAGAGCTTGTGTGTGTATCAACACCGCTGAACTTGAAGACAGGGGTTCTCAGACTGGAGGTTGGGACCCCTCAGGAGGTCATGAGGTTATTACATGGAGAGTCGCGAGCTGCCAGCCCCCACCCCCAAACCCCGCTTTGCCTCCAGCACTTATAACGGTGTTAAGTATATTTTAAAGTGTTTTTAATTTATTAAGGGGGTCGCACTCAGGGGCTTGCTATGTGAAAGAGGTCACCAGGACAAAAGTTTGAGAACCACTGCTTTAAGGTGTGGCATACTTTATTGTGGGAAGGAGGGGAAAAAAAAAAGAACCTTGCATGAAAGATATACCTTCGTGTTAGCGAACGAAATCTACTCACCTGTTTTTGCTTGGGCGTCAAGGCGGAAGATGCCTTAGGGACTTCACAGCCTTCCAACTGTCAGTGTTTCTTGTACAACTGTGCACTGGTGACTGCGGCGTTCTCCCCTATTCTGACTCCTGCGCTCGCTCTGCTTATTATTCCCCTGGGTAGAAGTTTGTGTTAGTCCTTTCCCCAGTCTCTCACTCTTCATGTTGTCTTGGTGGAAAATATGTAATAAGTTTTTCCTTCCCTCCCCACTTCCTCTCTGGGTTTTGTACTCTGCCTTTCTGGTCATTAGAAGAACTGTAGTGACAGATGTTTAAAACCTGTCTCAGAGGCAGGGAGTCAATTTCCTTGGCGAGGGTTTTCTTCTAAGTCTTCTCCAAGCGTAAAGAGTCTTGTAGGAAAGAAACATTCAGGCTTCATTTGCCTGATTTTTAGGGTTGGGAGGAGGACATGACCAGCAAGTAAAATATTGATGCATCTGTATATATATTTATGTGTAGGCAGATGGCAAGGTCAGACAGCTGCTGCTGATCTATTTATTTGTCCCAATAACAACATATATCCTTCTATACCTACAAATTGTGCAAACAGCTAGTCTCTGAACAAACGCTATATGTGAGCCTCATTTTACAGATGGCAAAACTGAAGCAAAGAGAGGGAAAGTGACTTACCAAAGGTCATGCTGCAAGGGGAATCAGACCTACATTTCCTGATTACTAATCCTGTGCTTTGTCTGCTAGAGCATCCAGTTTCACAACTAGGCTCTCCTCCAGACACTGTCTAGTCCTAGAGGTTATGTATGCCCCTCTTCTTGTGGGCAATTCACATGCAGCTCTGAAGCAGAAATCTCGTAAGTGCTACATGTAACGCTTGGGAAGATGTTGATCTGTTACTCGTTACTGTTACAATATTTTGAGTTATGAACACCAGAGTTATGAACACCAGAATTACAAACTGACCAGTCAACCACATACCTCATCTGGAACTAGACGCACACAATCAGGCAGCAGCAGAAACCAAAAAAATAAAATAAAAAAACTCAACCCAAACAACGACAACAAACAAAACCAGTACAGTACTCTGTTAAACGTAAAGTACTAAAAAAATTAACGGAAAGTTTAAAAAAAGATTTGACAAGGTAAAGAAACTGATTTTGTGCTTGTTTCATTTAAATTAAATTACTATGAATTTTTCTTCTGCATAGTAAAGTTTCAAAGCTGTATTAAGCCAATGATCACTTGTAAACTTTTGCAAGAACAACCATAATGTTTTGTTCAGAGTTACGAAGAACCTCCATTCCCAAGGTGTTCATTACTCTAGGGTTCTACTGTATCTATTGGGTTTCGGGGAAGTGGGCGGGCAAAGCCCGCCCACTGCTAAAGGATCCCCCCCCAGCTTAAGGGGAGGACCCACAGGACTGCAGAAGCCCACTGATTACGGGGGACAACTAATAAAAGAACAGGGACGGGAGTGTGGTCAGAGGGTCATAAGAAGGGAGCCTGACGGGGACACCGCGCAGAGAACCCCGGACAGTGCCAACTGCTCCTCGAAGGCGTCAAGGGAGCCAGTGGACGCCGCCCAGAGGAACTCCGCCCGGATACGTGAACGGACCAGGGACCGGAAACAAGCCCCACAGACACCGGAGTCTCCATCGGCCAACCTCCTCTCCCTGGTCGTGTAGATGATGGATTCTAACCCTCTCCCCCAAGTCCCTAAATGGCTTCTGCCATGGGACAGAAACCACTTTGGATGCACTGTGGACCTTTCTGCAGCTCCCATCCACTGGCATAACTCCTCGCTGCCATAAACCTGGCTCCAGACATGTCCTCCTGACGTCCCTGTTACTGCCTTGTTCTCTGCTGCCAGAGAGCAAGAGTCCATTCCCTTCCAGCTTCTGCTGCCCATAATGACTACCAGCATCTTGATTCAGCAGCTTTGGGATCCTAATCATCACTATTCATTGACCGATGGATCATTAGTGGGAAAAATGGGATTCTTGACATCCCTGTTTGCTGCTCACTTTCCTTTGCATCCTTCCTTCTCTGTCATAAGGCTTGGCCCGCCTTTTTCTATTGATTGTCTGAGATCCTTTACTATCAAGTTCATCTTCCTCTATCAAAAATATCCAGGCCACAGATCTATCTGCATTATCTGTACTCTGCTGCCACCTACTGGGGAGTTTCAGAGTAGCAGCCGTGTTAATCTATCCTCAAAAAGAACAGGAGCACTTGTGGCACCTTAGACTAACAAATTTATTTGAGTGACAGTGTGTGGATACTGAAAGAGAGCAGCCTGAGAAGCAATAACAAATACAGGAACACCTCCCATTGTTCTCAGCTGTGGAGCATGCGGAGCTGATTCTCCCCCATTCTCAGTGGTAGCTGCTGGGTGCTGAAGATTTTTAAAAATCTGGCACATGATTAGCGCTCCTTAGTGATTCTCTGGAATGAAACCTATTGTTAAGTAAGAAGCAACCCATAAGCAAAGGTTTTCACCTTAAATTCAGCTCCCAGGACAGGCAAAAAATAAAATAAATCCTTTGACCTCCATAAGAGCAGAGCTGAGCTCCTGCAGGGCTAATGAAGCAGAGAGATACATGGCCTCTCCTGAATCAACAATGACAAGTGGGATATGCAGACAAGGTTCCCAGGGATGCAGCGAACTTAAGAGGCTCAAGCTGCTCAATTAAGTGATAGCCATTAAAAAGGAAAATTATGTGAACGGCCAAAGAGAACAAGATTTAGGACCTGAATCCAAGCATGTTGAAGTCAGAGGAAAGATTCCCATAGACTTCAGCAGGTTAGGATCAGGCACTTAGGCCTGCCTTGATTTCAGGGGGAGTTAGGCATCTAAATACTTTTGTGGATCTGGGCCTGACAGCCCTGAGCATTCGGAATAGTTAACTTCTCCTCAACACATTATCAAGAAACATTGGGCTCTTACTCATATATTACATGGCCAAAATCCTGAACCTCTTGTCTGTGTTTTACCTGAGTAAGGATTTTATTTGATGTGTCGGGGTAGCTGAGGCAAAGATTTCTGGGTTTCGCTTATTATAAAATTGCCAGGAAATTATTTTTTAAAACTGCAGTAAAAATATAACCAGCCCCTTCCCCAAAGGAAAGTTCCTGTGATCTGGCTTTGTGAAACAATTTATCTGTAATCTGTGCAGAGAGATTAAACTACATCACGAAACAGATGAAGGTGGAATTCAAGACTTCTGATTTTAGATGGACTCAGCTTTTACGGATGTGTACACACACATACACACACACACACACACACACGCGAATTTCTAAAACCATACGAGTGGCTTCAAAATAAACCCTTTCCCAAACTCCAAATATGTAATCCCCCTGCCCTCCTGTGGAAGAAACATGGTTTTATTTTCTCATTTTAAATAATTTTTTGGCAAACTTTTGCTTGTATTCAGGTAAAAAGATTAACCTGATGAAGAAAGTTATTATAAATTTGAAAAATCAGTAGATCAGATTAAAAATAAGGGCTTGGTTTTACAAATGGATTACTTGCAGGAGTAAGGGATAACTGCATGAGCAAGGTTTTGCAGGATTGGTCCCACAGAAATACCTTTGCCTCTAGGGATGCTTCAACATTCCACCTGCCTTGTTCAGCAGGCTTTTTCTCCCCAGATCCGACCGATCCTGACGCTTGCAGAGTGCTCTGGGATGGACTCCTGACGGTCAACATAGTTGAGTGAGATCGGCTAGAGCTGCCTCTCACTCTGGCCGAGTTCTCGGAAGCCCTCCGCCGCATGCCCATCAATAAATCAGCTAATAGCTTAGTAGCCATGTAACCATGGGGCTTATTGCCTGACACCTAAGCAGTGGGTATAAATAAATGCTCCTGCCATACTCTTCCAATAAACATGAATTCAGTAGGAGTGTAACAGCATGGGGTTCCTTCCCCCTGCACACCTTGCTATAAACAGTCCTCACACAATCCTCGGCAAGCTCAACACCATGCTAGATGTGTGCTTGTGCCCCACAACGTAAGGCTTTTACCTTCTCCCCAGATACAGGGTAAGAGATCTCACGTCACAGAACTCCTAGGGCTGGTCTACACTATGGGGGAAAATTGATTTTAGATACGCAACTTCAGCTACGTGAATAACGTAGCTGAAGTCGAATATCTAAAATCGATTTACTCACCCGTCCTCACTGCGCGGGATCGATGTCCGCGGCTCGCCATGTCGATTCCGGAACTCCGTTGGGGTTGGTGGAGTTCCAGAATCGATATAAGCACGCTCAGGGATCGATATATCGCGTCTAGATGAGACGCGATATATCGATCCCCAAGCAATCGATTTTAACCCACCGATACGGCAGGTAGTCTAGATGTGGCCTTAGACTTCTGTAACCCTCCCCAGTCTTCAGGTTTCCTGTCTCTCTTTGAGCTGTCCTCAGCTGACCAGGTGGATGTACGGGGTCTGCTGCCTGTGCAGATCAGCCTGTAGGATTGGGCTTATAAACACAGTCATATCTTCACCCACTGACATGAGGTCACCTCTGGAGCGGAATGCCTGTAGGTGTTTAACAGCATACAACGCTACACAGCATTTTAAGGCAGGAAGTGAAGAATATTGGATCCATTTGAAACTGGGCTGGGAATGTAGGTAGTCAGTATAATGTTCTAACTGGAGTATGGCCAAGGGACTAGGGAACCTACCCCAGTAAGAAACATGTCATAGGATCTTTAAGGATCCCCAATTTTCAGGACTTTAGCTCCATCTCTCATTATGTGCAGGGTGCTAATTGTTGGCCTCCTTGAACTCCAGAGGTGGGAGCATTTCAGTGGTAGAGTGATTCCAGTGTATACTGCGTACTGGGATATTCAGTGTCCTTGATTTTTAAGGAGCACATGCCACTGATTTCAATGGGGAATTATGCTGAAAATCAATGGTGTGCTATGGCCCACAGGGCCTGATCCTGCCCTGTGTAGTGTCAATGCCTTCAATGGGACTACTCATGTGAGTAACCTCACATGAGTAAGAGGATCAGGGTTAGATCCATAGTTTATCAAAGGGGATCATCCAGGACAAATATATTATAATAACGTAAAGCAGTGGTGGGCAACCTGCAGCCCATAAGGGTAATCTGATTGCAGGCCACAAGACATTTTGCTGACAGTTGACCGTCCGCAGACACTCCCCCCGGCAGCTCCCAGTGGCCATGGTTCACCATTCCCGGCCAATGGGAGCTGCAGGAAGCAGCAAGCCACAGGGATGTGCTGGCTGCAGCTTCCCACAGCTCCCATTGGCTGGAAATGGTGAACTGCGGCCACTGGGAGCTGCAGGGGCCATGCCAGCGGACGATCGACATCAGCAAAATATCATGTGACCCACAATCAGATTACCCTGATGGGCCGTGTGAAAGTAGAATGAATTATATTGTGAAAATAGAAAGGATTAAAGAAATGCTGTCTGTACCTTTAAGCAAAACCCTTGGAATGCTGCAATCCAGGTGTCAGGAATACAGACATTAACATAGAACAATTGCACCGTTTAAGGGCAATTGGTGAAGTATTAGCCTTAGATCGATAAGAGTTAGTAAGGAAGTAGGATATGCATGCTGTGCCCCAGGTGAATTTTTACTGTTTTGCTTTCTTTGTCCCTTTTTCTAATTCCCGCTCTTTTATCTGTATAAATAAGACTGTTTGGGTCTTGCATGGCCACTCACATTATCTGGGTGTTATTGGCGGAGCGCTGTGCTAATAAAACAGAGTGGTCTGACAAATTGTGAGTCCTGATTCTAACTTTGACAGCCGCATGTGGCCCATGGGCCGCAGGTTGTCCCCCTCTGATGTAAAGTATTTCCTGGTATATTCTTATACTTCCTACATCTGCTAGAACTACTCTAAACCTCTGCTTCAGAATGGTAATAATGGCCCACTTGATCACTAGAAAACATGGCTTTAAGAGCTACAAATTATCCCCTGGCAATGTGAGCTGGTAACAACCTTAGCTGTCTCCTCCTATCTGTTTGGAAGACACTTAGCACATCTGGGGCACTACTGTAACATAAATAATAATTATTAAAGGGAGCTACACACAGCAAGGAGAGAATAGACTGACCCCAGAATAATGCAGCTGGTCCTCAGTTTGAAAGCCAGCATCTGAACCCAAATCAATCCCTGCTAGATTGCGTCTTTATTTCCAGCATGATTCTCTGAAACATAAAACAAAGTTTCCTGTATTTGCAAAAAGAATCATAGTTTCTGACAAAAGAATGAATGTTATTAGAGAAAACCACTATTATATCAGGAATATAACTGAGACAACACTATGCCTTTTAATAAGGCTTTCTGGCATCTGGTATAAAGTAAAATTGTCTTGCCAGAGTGGAAGCAAGTGCTTATAAATTGATTGTATCATCTTATTCTTTTTACTCCCTTCTGTTCGGGGTTTAAAACATGAGATTGTATGAACTTCCCCTTGGCATCAGCAGCAGCCACCATGTTTGTCAACAGGCTTGTGTTGGAAAATCCTCATCCCTGAGCCAAAAGGTTGAAATTAATTATTAATGTTGACATTCTCACAAAGAGCAGGTTCTGCTTTTTCTGACCTCTTGTAGCCCAGCGGAAGTGAAATGAACAAAATAGTGCTATACATAAGGACAACCATGGCACTGAAAGAAGATCTGAATATACTGCACCAGACTGGAGGAGTTTAAATTAGGCAACTCGTCCAAGCTTGTAAAAAAAAATGTGAGCAAGGCATGAACCTCTGGTGTTTATAATAGACTCTTGGCAAAAAGTGCAAACCTCTTGCTCTGTGATCATATCAGATCACCTCAAATGAACAGCACTGAGCTGTCTCTGTGATTGAATTAAGGACTTCCAGTGAACACTTTTGTGATGTAAGCTGAAGTGTGAGTGATCCAGTAGGGGGCATTCCACCCTCCAAATTAGAACTCGCTAACCTAACGGCCCCAAAGTGTTGCTAGAGGAAATTGTGTTGCAGGGAGTAGCGTGTAATTCAGGAGATGGCACTATTCCTGCTGAGTAAGCACTGACCCCAATGCCCCAGCATGGCATGAAGGCACACTTAATGGAGATTATGTATTGCGGAGACATACACAATTTGGCCTCTATTGTAACATAAATAAAATTATATAATAATTGCTGTATGAGGCTAAACAACTGCTAAGTACCACCCCAGAGATGGCTGCATTGATGGACACAATGATTCCTTAGCGCTCTGGGATGAAAGGCATGTGTAGAAGTAAGATAATATAAACACATCATCCATACAACCATTTTTATTACCAAAAACTAAACGTTTAAATTGCCAAGGACCCGATTTTACCACTCTTATGTTGAACAGTTCTTAACTCTAGCAACAGTCCCAAATAACAGTACTAATTCAGGCTTCCATACACCATTGTAGGAAGCAATTTGTGAAGCCATATAGACACCATTCTGAAAGAATCATGGAGTTAAAATCCATAATGTAAAAGCAACCTTTGGCTTTTTTTCTTCATCAAATACTCCCACCCGGTGCAGTTTAACCAAAAGTGTAAGATTTAATTTATTATTTTCTAGTCCACATTTTGTGATGCAATGCACAATATTTTACAGTTCTATTATAAAACATGATTACTCCGTAGAAATACAAATGAAGAGTTAAAACAAAACAAAGGGTGTGTATAAAGCGAACCAGCTCTGCACAAACACCCTAGACCTTTCCCCCAATTGCTATCTCTCCTCCTGAAGTAGAGCTGATGTAAAGTAAATATGCCAGAGCTGTGTATATAGGATCTCTACCTCTGCTCTGCCTCCATGTGAAGGGCTTATTCTATAAATACTTCAGCCTCTATTTTGGATTCCGTTCAGCAATACTGTAAAAGAAGGAGCACAGAACAGGCAAGCTTTAAACCAGGGTAAGAAAAAACAGAGATTGAGGAGAAGATAGCAAATGTGGGAATATAGTGTTTCCTCTTTGATCTGTTTCCTCTTTCTTTCTCATGTTAGAAAAGGATATGAAATAAAAACCTTTAATCCTTAGACCCTGCTGGGACAAGGTTTTTTTCAAACTATATTTGTTTTCATGGGAAGTATATGAGGAATTAACATGATGGATATGAAAAGCTTTCAATGGCCAATGATAGTCTATTGTTATTTGTTTGTATTATAGTAGAACCTGGAGGCCCCAGTCGAGAGCAGGGCCGCATTGTGCTAGGCCAGGTACAAATACAGATTAAGAAGCAAAGAGTTTAAAATTGAATAGACAAGCCAAGCAAAGGGTGGGACCGAAAACAGGGACAGAAAGATGAAGTGACTCACCCAAGGCCACACTGCAGGAAAGCCAGGAATAGCACTCAGGGCCAGTTCCCTTTCACCAACCACACAGCCTGCTTACTCTAGTGTGCATCTTCTGTACGAAACAACTTTTGAAAATCCATTCTTTACCCTGAAACTCACAACAATGGCACCTTGTGCCAGGTTATATAGAAAATAAATATGCTGAACATGTACAACAGTCCCTTTTCAGAGTTAAATATCTTATCCTGGCTGTTGTAAAAAGTTTTCAGCAACAAATCCCTAGCTCTTTCCCTAAATTTTGTCCTGGCTGTACACCACATTTCCTTTTCACATCAAAGGTATTACTGGGTTTAAGCAAAAAACATCTTAAAGGGTCACTGTCAAGTTAGTCATGTTTTTAGTTATTACATATGATTTGTTACTAACAACACTGTAGGTCCTTAAAAGTTAAATACATTGCAAAACAGTGCGCTTTTCACCATTCATACTCTTGGTTTTCCTTTTTTACATTTCAAACGGAAATAGATAAGTCAGTTTCATTTTTGTTTTTGCTCCGTTCCTCTTTCTAGCAAAAGGTTTCTAGTTTTAATGTCTGGGTTGCAAACAGGGCAACTGAATGCTTACATCCTACCAAACAAAAATATATTTCAGCAGAAATAAGAGTATTTTATAAATATTAGGTCTGGTTAAGTTATTTTTAACTAAAAATTTGAAGCTGACTCTGTCCTTTTAAACTGATGGATTTCTGTCTTCCCTTTGAGTCATAAATTAATAGAACAAAAGGATACAAATTCCTTCACTACCAATACAGAAGGCCTGGGAGCCAGAAATATAACCTCCATAAATGCATATTCTGTATATGGTGAGCTAAAGAGCGACTAGTGCCTCTTGGAAAACTTTGGGAAAAAAGAGAAATAATTCTGCATGTACATTAAATATAATATTTCTCTTCCTTTGATTTGTATTATTACTAGACAGACAATCAGGTTGCACATATGTGACTGAGGACTGAATGTGAAGATTTAGGAGCTGCACAGATATAGCTGAGGGCAGAAATATTGTTACTGGGAATATTACAAGACTCAGGAAGAAGCCAGTGTAATTTTAGGCTAAATTCACAGATTTTTGCTCCAGATCCCTAAATCCCCCCCTCGAGGATTGAATTTACAACCCTGGGTTTAACAGGCCAATTCTCAAACCACTGAGTTCATAGAGTGAGCATGTAGAAAAAACTTTATCGTCTCTTGTACAGTGAACAAATTTTATTTGGATGCCGCTGACACACAATGAACCTGCAAGCCATTTTTAGTGTTACTTCTGAGAATATAACCATGCTTTGAGTAGTGTCAGGGAGGAATCTAACTGTACAGATAATGCTCCTGAAGTATTATTGAATTAATTCCGATCACTTATGTAGGGAGTGTAGGAACCCTGCCAGGCTCGTATTAGTTATTTGGAAAAAAAAATGCTTCAATAAACAGCTTCAAGTTCTTGGAACATACCTGTTTATGTCTCATCTTTTTGGAATGTTTACACTGAGAATATTCAAGAGCAGCTGTATCAGGCACAACATATGCATATGATTCTCTATCAGAAGTAATGTTTGGAACACAGTGCCAGAAATTAATTACAGAGGCATCTTTGTGAAACAGATGTGTGGATGTATTAACATTAGAAGGACCAAAGCGACTGGATTATAATCAACAACCTGATGAGAAGAATATTAAAGAGTTTGGGAATTTCCTGATACAGCCCAATGCCAATAATAATTTTTGCTTTCTCTCATGTAGAAAGGACAAAGTAGACTTGATAGGATACCAACAAAAAGGCAACATGGGAATACAGGCTGCCTGCAACATGGGAAATATAAGCATTCATGTGGACTGGTTTATAGAGGGCAAATTAGTTTTGGATTTGTTTAACCAATACACCGATAATATTACCTAAATTTCTCAAGGTTATTCAGTAAAAAGTAAAGGAAAAACCCGAATGCTGTGACAAATCAAAAGAAGCGAGACCCTTTCGGCACTTTTCAAGTTCCCCATGGAAAGTCAGAATAACTCAGAATTAAAACATAAAGTAGAATAATATATCCTCTCTCCTTGCACTTTCAGTAGCCATTCAATTGACTTTTTTATGGGTCGAATGATGTGGGCAACCAAGATAATCCCCAGGAAACTTTGCGTCTTCTAGGAGCTGCAGAGAGCAGAGTGTCAAGCATTTAATTATAGAAAATTCACGTCAAGCCCCTTTGCTAATTGCTCTACATACAAGAGTGAGACATTTCAAAGAAGGGAATGAGCTTTCAGCTTTAACCGGAGAAACACAGGAATCAAGTGGGAAGAGGGATGTCATTCTGTCTTTGTTTGAAGCCATTGAGATATTAGCAGACTGAGTGACCTGTGGACACATGAACCACAATGACTTCTTGGATTCTGGATTAATGACCCATGACAGAACAATAGGTAGGTAGCGTGCATCACTTTTTTCTATGGATTTTCTGAACTTAAGAGTATTTTATGATGACTGTTGAAAACCCAAGGTCCTTAAGAAATGCTGCCATCTGGCTATTGGCAAAATTCTGAGTAAATGATGGTCTCCATTTCAATAACCTACTTTCATACAGAAATTTTTAAATGAAAGTGGAAATTGACACATTAGAGTTTAGGTAGGTTGATTCTATTTATCTAAGTTCATGTTTGGCTGGGAAACCAACACTAGCATCTGACTCCCATAAAAACCATGAGTGATTAAGTACCTACAGTGTATGATTCACACAAAACTGGGTGCCTCTGGCAGCAAATCATCCATCAAACAATACCAAGGCACTGGCTCAATCCTGACTCACCAAATGAATCACCAACACCAGTTCCTGCAGCACCACTGATAGGAGGATGAAGTCTCCTACCTAGTCACTGACTTGGCACAAACATGCTTAGTTTATAAGATTGGACAAGATCTCAGTTTGAGGTGATACACTTGGATTCGGGATCATGGAGGCCTGGATTCCAAGGCTTTGTCTACACTGGAATTTTTGTGCAAAAGCTTCATACAGTGGCTAGCACTGGTGCAACTCCACTTTTGGTAGCAACATTGATGTAGATGAACTTCTCATAGCTGTTGATGTTCTCAGGGCCTGATTTCGGGGCAGGCAACCTGGGGTGCCGGGTTTGAGGGGGTGCCAGGCTAGGGGTGCTGTTTCTGTTGTTAGTGACAAAAGGGAAAATAGAATGTTTGAAGTAAAATGTTTCAGGTATCCTGTACATGGATTATTTTTTTCATTAACCTCCTAGAATCGCTTGTTATTTTGTTGCTTGAAAATGCCGTTGGCCATTCTTTGAATCTCTCAGACTCTGTGCTTCAGTTCATAAGGGCAAAGTCGAGAATAGCAACCCTTTGAATGAAAGGACTAGGGTTTACATTCTAAGGCTGTCACCTACTGTAGCACTATTTAATACTGGTCTGCCCAATTTTGGGGCCCAGTTCAATTTCTTGAGGTTAGTACATTTCAGTTATTCTTAAAATTAAAAAGCTTCTATAAGCTTATAGGAAATCAATTCATTTGCTTATATATGGCATGAATAAATACAGATTTACAGACCCTAGTGTGGAAATTTATTGTCTTATATGACAGGGAAAAATCATGTTTCCAAATTATGGATCAAAGTCATAAAATGGACTACAAATGCAATAAAAGACAAGGTATTCAAAAGTGTAACAAATGGGATGGGGGAGTGCTGAAGACACTCCTCGCCTGGAGCACCATTTGGTCTAGAGCTGGCCCTGGATGTTCTTAATATTGTGTCATTTGGACATGCTTTCAGGAGGATTAGATGACACAATATGAAAAATTATAGTGACCACAGAAGCCCTGCTTAGTTGTTTCTGGTAGTGGAGCTACTGAAGTGGGACATAACTGAAGGGAAATAATTAACCCCAGGGCAGACCCTGCCTAAAAAACCATGTTCAGTTTGACCTTCTATAACAGTCACAGTGAGTCAGTAAAAGAGGAACCAGTGGGATGCACATTGCAATAGAATCCCTTAGCAGCAGAGCCATTGGAAAGGAAGAGAGAAGACGCACGGTAGCATCAGAGTTGTGTTTGAGATGTCTCCTCAGGATGTGTTTCCCCAAGATCAAATAGTCCAGATGTTAGTGATGGGGGAGATCTTTGGGGAAGACCCAGAATAAAGACTGAGTCAGACATTCTGTGCTGTACCTTCCGGAAGTGCAGTCTGGATGGTGACTGGGGTTTTAAGCCACCTAATATGGACTGGTTGCTCTGGCTCATGGCACAACGTAGGCAGTCTCCCCAGGGCACTCTGTGGCACGTGGTGCAAGTCAGAATGGCCAGAGTGGCATGAGGCACAGTACTGTCCGCTCGCATCCCCAATACATCCTCTGCACTGAGACCTGGGGATGAGGAAGAACCTGAATAGGGCTGCCTACAGCAGCCCAAAACAAGTGACTATACTGTGAGAGTTCTCTCCTGGTCCCAGAGTACCACTGGAAGGCGGTATCCTGACTATGGTTTCAGAGCTACTACTATACTGTGTGAAATGCTGGTGCTTTTTTCAGTTTTATATTGAGCGCTGTGTTGTTTGGAAGCTCTAGACTGGATAAACTCTGTCTTTTACTTTGAAATAAATACTGAACTCTTCTTTGAACCCAATGAACACCACAACCGTTTACTGAGCATGCACACATTTGCCTGAAATGTTGTAGCTGAAGAGTTTCTGTGCAGATATGTGGCTTGTTTACCACTGTCTTTTTGCATTCCCATGTGTGTCCAGCTGAATGGATGTCAGCCTGACCCCAAACTGATACAGAAAGAGACAAGATGTCTTTTTAAATATCTAGAAAGAGATAGCAAGGAAAAAACAACCAGTCCTTGTGTCATCCTTGGTCTGAGTTAAAAAAATACTGTAACTCTCTACCATAGCTCAGAGCGCACATTTGTAGCATGTAACATGTTATTTCTAAACTCCAAATGTTATCAGGAACCTGTTCTCGACACAATTCAGACTGAAAAACATCTATAAATCACAGGATGAAGAGACATTTCAGCCAGTACAAACAAAATAAGGATTTTAACACACTGAGTAATGAGCTGATATGCACGGGAGAACAGTTATTTATTTGAGATAACTACTGCAGTTTCAAGGCCCAAGTAGTTGTATACAATACAGCGAGTTCTGTTTCTACAGCCTGATGTTTCAGTGTAAGAAACTAAAAGAATCTCAGACATGAAAGGATGCAAGATGTCCTAATGCAAATGGGAGAAAAAACACACACATACATTGTAATTCTTCACAGAAAACTGTGGTTGTGCAAATGGAAGCATGAAAAAAGCCTGAACCAGTCTGTTTTAGAGACTATGTCACTATAAATTTATATATTAAAACAGTGATTCTCAAACCTTTGTACTGGTGACCTCTTTCACACAGCAAGCCTCTGAGTGCGACCCCCCATATAAATTAAAAACACTTTTTTATATATTTAACACCATTATATATGCTGGAGGCAAAGCAGGGTTTGGGGTGGAGGCTGACAGCTTGTGACCCCCCATATCATAACTCTGCGACCCCCTGAGGGGTCCCGACCCCCAGTTTGAGAATCCCTGTATTAAAACATCATTCCTTATCTCTGTTACTCATAACACATTAGATTATTAAAACAAAATATTTTTAAAGATCCAATTACTCTACTGTCTGATTGTTATTGTCTCCGTTCCAACAGTGCTTAAAGGCTTCAACTGAGACCTGAGAGCCCCAGGTGCTGTATATATACATACAGGTACATGCGTCATCCATATAGACATGGTAGTGGAGGAACCACGCCAGTAGAGGATTTATGTAATTCGGGGAGGTGGTTTAACTTGATAGACAGAAATTCAGAGTTTTACTGTTGTTGATGTTCCCAAACATGGGCCAAGATAAGGCTAGTTTATTGGTAAAACTTTGTGGTGTTGACCAGGCCTAAGACACAGTCTCTCTCCCAAAGAGCTTCCAGGCTAAACAAACAAAGGCTAGGAGAAGGGAAGTATTACTATCCTCATTTTACAGATGGGGAACTCAGGCACAGATAGATTAGGTGATTTGTCCAAGATCACACAGGGAATCTGTGGCAGAACTAGGAACTGAACCCAAAACTCCTAAAAACTGTAATAAAATTGAAAGCTATCGCTTTAAATCCTTGTGTTTTTTTCCTTGTCCTGCCTGTAGGCTAGGGGGCTCTGTAGGGAAGCTTTCGATCTGGGCCTAGCAGAGTCTGTTTTTAGCTAGCCTCTGTAGAAGAAGGTGGGGTGAGCGGAGCCTTTCTGTTTTAGGGAGCAGCCTGTTTTGCCTCTCTCTGTTTTGTGTTCTTGTGTGTTATCGTTCTGAATTCTAAGGAAAAAGTAGCATTATGTTTCAACATTCCATCAAGAGTACTTTATGTTTTGTATTCAATTTCTCTGTTTGTACACAGTGAAACATAATACTGAATTCCAGAGCAGTGACTTAATCACAAGACCAGCCTTGATTTCTACTTCTCACATTTTATTCTTCTTGTTAAATGAAACTGGACTGGTCACTTTCCTTTTTGTTTCTAGTCTAGTTCTTTTTAGGGGAGTGCATAGGTTCCTTTTATTTAGAATTTTATGATTTTTAAAGGCTCCTCATTGATTCTTTCTTGCAGCATTTTAGTTCCTGGGTGCTGGAAATACAGTGAACACCAAATCTTGTTTTATTTCAGCACTATAAATGGTCCTTTGAATCAAAGGGGAAAAAACATGAAAACATATATATAAATACCACGGTATTCTGATTTATTCAGATTACTTAGAATCCAGTCCCACAGCACAGTCCTAGTATTTGTTCATAAAGTAAATCATGAAAACCTTTACATTCATGCTGTATTAGATATTGGCATTTAAAAATAAATCAAAATTTGAGATGTCAAAACTAGTTGATATATTTCTTTTCAAATAACATTTAGAACTATATGGCATAGCTGCATGAGGAAATAAATAAAGGAAGTAAAACAATTTTATTAAGTTGCCAAATATCGGGGACATTCCTTATCACCGGAACTGAAATCAACTGAACTACACAACCATTTAGAGTTTAGTATTTTAACTTTTGGGCTATCATTCATTTTGAGGTCCTTCCTCTGTAAACAATGTGAGGGTGTGTGTGTGTGTGTGAACAGGTTTAATATGTAATGCATATTTTTCTATTAGACTAAAGCTTTACGAATTCTGATTCATCTAGATAATAAAATATGCAGCATGGTTGAACAACTCACTTAGTTCAGATCCAGCTGGGGAAACTTTGTACATAGAAATTGTTTCAAATATGCTGAACAAGTAAATTCTTTTAGCTGTTGACGCTGTTTTTGTCTTTCCATATGCAGTGTTAACTATTACAAAAAATGCACAGTTGGAAATTGAAAGAGCTTTGGGATTAATTCCTATGCTTAATAATGAATAGCATGAATTTGAACTCAGCTTCATGATTAGCAGTTTAAAGAGCATATTTAAAGAGGGAGCTTGAAAATGACTGAAGAAAAAACAACACATTCAAAAGGGTTTCAGAGAAAGTGGATTTTTAAAGATGGTCACATGTTAAGGAGTCATTTGGTGATTTGACCCACATGACCTGATGCATGTTGTCCTGGAAATAGTTAGAAAGCAGTAGTTTGGCAAGCAGCAAAGGCAGTGATTTATATCGTTTGAATTGATCATGGGACTCAGTTCTCGATAAATAAGTGTTTGTATTTAGTAGAAAAAATATAAGTACAAATATCAATCACACAAAAGTTCATGTGATAGGTCAAGATTTATAATTTTATTTTTAAATAACATTTTTTTAAAAAGGATGATCCAATAGTTTCATGAAAATGTTTTGCTTTGTCCTTCACACACTATTAAAAAAACACTGTTTTTACAGCCACAGTTACATCAGATAGGATTAAAAATATAAGGTATACGAACCCCCATGCTTTAGTACATCACTTAGGATTAGAAATAAACTCTCTGATTAGGTTATGCCATAATTAGCCATTATTGGGAATTTACACCTTTCTCTGAAGCAGCTGGTATTGACCACTACCAGAATATTGAATTAGAATGATCACTGAGGTGCGATCATATATGGCAATTACTGTGTTAGTAACTCTTATGTTATATATATGCATGCGTGCGACAGGTTGTGTGTAAAGGTTCTATGATTTGTTTGATTTTCATAGATTTGTTTAATCCCTATGGGATTGATATATGAGTTGCAATAATGTACAATCAGGCTTTGTCTTTTTCCCATGCAAACTGAAATACCATGAGAAGACAAGATCTCATGTTATTCTAATCCCATAAATGGCTCCTTGGTGCAAACTATTTGCAATTTACTGATAACATTACTACTGATAATGTTTCATTTTAATTCAAAATACTTTAGCATGATAAACTATACAAGTGTTGCCACAATAAACAAGTGCCCAAAAAAGTACATATTTCAGGCAGGCTAAACTTACAAGGGTCATGAAGTACTGAAGGCTTTTCTTATCTCACAGTTAACAAAAAATCAGGGAGAATTGAATCAAACAATTTTAAAGGCCCTGGTTAACCAACTACTAATATGACACACCAGATATCATTTGTGATCAATATGTAGTCTTAATATCCAACGATTCCAGCAAATGTTTCTTACGATCATTTATTTGAAGACAGGAATTGAGATCCAGTGCCTTCCACCTCAATTGACACAGCTGTCTTTATGAGAGCTGTATGCAGTGTTGTTGTAGCCGTGTAGGTCCCAGGATATTAGAGATACAAGGTGGGTAAGGTAGTATCTTTTATTAGAACAACTTCTGTTAGTGAGAGAAAGAAACTTTTGAGCTATTCAGACTTCTCCTTCAGGTCTGGGTACTAAGGCCATGTGTCTATACTACAAATTAAGTTGACCTATGTTAGGTTGATTTAGAGTCACTGCAGTAATTACTGCTGTTTTTCATGTCCACACTACCCTCTTTCTGTCGATGGTGTATCCCCTCACCATGAGGGCTTGCAGTGCACCCACTTGCACCCATGCCAACTACAGAAGCCCTTCTGTCAGTGTCTTCACTGAAGCATTACAATGGCGCAGTTGCCTCTGCAGTGTTTTAAGTATAGACAATCCCTAAACTACTTTATTGCACCATTGGTCATTCCTCTAATTTAAGGATTATGCATGTTGGAGCTTGGCTATTTCTGCCTGCTCTCTTTGTGCTGTTCTTAGGTTGTTAATAAATGGAAGATGTCAGTATCCAGTGTGGTAAATTTGGAACCTTTCAAGGGCCCTAAAAATTAAAAGAAAAACTTGTAAATACATTGCTTATTAATTATTCTGTATTTGTTCAACATTGCTATGTGAAGACAAGTACAAAATAATCTCCATAGAAATCACTAAACAGATTCCTAAGTGTTCTGGAATGTAAATGCCAAGTACAGACATATATTGCACTGGTATTGCTTGGAAATAGGCACCAGAAGCTATGCTAAGAAGGGAGTGAGCTAGTAAACATTAATTCTTTGGCTAGTATGTAGTAATATATGACCTTGGTCATGTGAAAATCTGATTTCATACAGCTGATATACTTTTTGTTTTATCAATAATAAGCAATTTTTACAAAAACATTTAAAATATCTGTTAAAACTTTGATTAACAGAGAGTTGAGTGCACAACTCTGCTGGGTTACATCTTTAGAAACAAGAAATTTAAAAAAAAAGATTTAAACTCATCTGTGGGGAAATTTTATTCAAATCTCTAAAACATACTTCTAAAAGATGCAGTCAGAAATCCCTTTCCTCTCCTGGGAGGACAACATTACACATGATATAACTGATTATTTCAAACTAGTGTGCTGTATATACTATCAGTACGCCTGCTAGTTTAAAAAAATATCCTGAAATCTATGTATAAATCACACAAAGGATCTTTTCTTCTCTAAGGAAGAACTGTCCATCTTTGATGGTACTTGGTCACTTAACACTTCAGATGCGAGCCAAGATCTCAACAAGAATCTATATATGAGATTCAAAACAGGTAGAAGACAGTATATAAGCTCTGCGTCTCAGAGAGGCCAAGTTTCATGTGCCACGCAGGCAGTTTAAATCAGGTAGGTTGCTTGAACTGATAATTATCAAATATAAACATCAGGGATGTTGGCAAGGGTATTTTCAATGCAGAGACTTTGCCTCTTGAATTTGTTTCCCTTGTTGGCAAAATAGGGACAGTATGTTTATTGTTAGAAAATAGTGTAGAACTATTTTATTTTCTCAGAATACATCTTGTACTTGGGTGATGATGGATACGGGGGATATTTCATGTTGTTTATAGGAAGCTGTATTTTAACTTTGTTTAAAAATGGTATATTAAATGGTGTGCCCTAAGCCTTTCATAATCTTACAGACACACTTTGTGCTTGGAAGAATCCATATGTATATGCCAGTACACAGGCTTTGCTGGGATGGAAGGTGCTGTATGTATATACACCCACCCACTCACCTCACATATGTATCTAGTTATTTCTGTGTGACAAATTGCATTCATCATGCACCTTTGACTGTGGCACTTCCTCTCTGTGCACTAAACCATCTCCCTGGCGACTACTTCTAACATTACACATATCTGAGTACCTCCAGCAAGCTGCTATTTATTTTTCCAAAGCCATCAGCTCTAAAACTCCTTACTAAAATGTGGAATTTCTCTATAAAATAACCATTGTGTGGGAAGGCACCATCTCATGTACTGCAAGCACATATGGAGTCTATCAGGGTGGGAAAGCACAATGGGGTATTTGTATGTACTACAGGGTGGCATTTTATGGTTGGGGGTGTGTGTATGTGCATCCACACACGTATGTTGTTGCTAGCTTTTGTGATTTTTATTGAGTCTTGTGATCTGAGATCTTTTTTTAAAGTTCCAGCTGCTGAAATCAGGAAATTGCATGAAAATCTCATCTTTTATTTTCAAAAGTTTCTAGTCCTCCTCATTTTGGAGAAAAACCTAAAAACAGGAACCAAGTGGACCCTAAAGGCTCAGAAACCAGAGGACAAAACCCAAAATAAATTTTAAAAAAACAAACCACCCTCACAATTTTAGTGGCTTCTCAATTTTTTTCATCTGAAGGGTTGGCAGTACTGCATGTGGACTCTATCTGGGTGGGAAGACACAGCATCTGTGGTGTGGACTCTAGAGCAACAAGGGAGGGGTGAGGTAATATCTTTTATTGGGACCAACTTCTGAAATGTTTTTGATGGCTGTTTTTGGAGTGTGTGAGGTGGAGGAGATGGTGCCCTAGTTTTTCTGAAGGCCTTCTACAGAGCTGTTCAGCATATTGAATTGTTTATAGTGGTCAGCAGGTAACACATGCTGTCCTCTGGGAATGATGTTTCATTGCTTGCATTTGCTCAGGAAGCAGAAGTTGCAATAGGTTCCTTTTTCTTTATGCTGCAGCGTTTCCTTTCCAAATGGGATCATTCAATATCTTCCATTGTAGCCAGGCTGGTCCCAGGATATTAAAGAGACAAGGTGAGTGAAGTAATATGTTCAGACCAACTTCAGTTATGGACTTTGTCAGGCAGCAGGAAAGTGCTGGATAGACAGGGGAAATGACACTGGTATTTCAGGGAGGTATCTAATTTAGGAATTATTGGCGGAGGGGCCAGTGAAATTGCTGGGTACTGCCCCTGCCTTAGAGTGCAACTCCCTCACTGAGTGGCCCCTTCCCAGCGTTACCCCCAACATACTGCTCCAAGAGCAGCCTCTTTGTGCGGCCCCCCCATGTCGTCCCTCTGAGCACCTCCTTTCCTTTCAGTGTGTCCCCCAGCTCCCTCCTCCATGAACAGCCCCTTTCCCCCTCACTATGCCCCCCGCTCCCGCCTCCATGAGTGCCCCCTTTTCCCCTCAGCGTGGCCCCCGGCTCCCCCTCTGAGCGCCTTTTTGTCTCTCAGTTTCGCTCTCCACCCCCCACATCCTTTCCATGACACTGTAGAAACCCCTCGAGCTCCCCTCAACCCTCTCTCTTTCCCTTCCCGACATGCTCCTCTCTGAGGCGATTCAAACCTACAACAACAGCTGCTTCGACCTCCCCACCCTGCCTCCTTTCCGCCCCAGCAACAGGCAGGTCTGGCTCCTATTGGCCGAGGCGGGGGTATATCGCGTTCCCATTGGCCAATGCCGGGAGAAGGGGCGGGTGGTGGCTGGCGGCATCCAGTGCAGGAAGGCGGCCGCCATTTTGTGTGGGTGGCGAAGGCAGCTAGTGCAGCAGCAGCGGAGCAGGGGCCCTGGCTGCGCTTTAGAGGGCTCTGAGTGTGGCGTTGCCGGCGGAGAGGCAGTGGGATCCGATTCCTGGAGGCTTAGGGTGTGTGAGCGAGTGAGAGAGACAGAAGTCGGTAAGTGGAGTAGGGGACGCAGGAGGAGTCGAGCGCAGCGGCCGCCATGTTGTTGTCACTGAGCTGCCCAGTTGTTTGCAGGGGTTGGGGAGACGGTTTAGCGGATTGAGGCGGCGGCAACGGGGATGGGAGGATCAGGCAGGGGGAGAAGAGTAGTGGTCGAGGACAGGAAGATCCCAAAGGGGCTGGGGAAAGGTAACCCGGGAGTAACAAGCCCCTGTTATGTGCCTTGTGGGGGAGAGGACCCTGGCGCGCGGGTGCGTAACCCTCCGAGCTCCATAGCTCCTTGATTTAGTAGCCGCGAGCCGTTCTGTGGTCACGACCAGAGCGAAGGGCGGCGGAGCGGGTGGTTGCTTCAGAGCAAGGCGTAGGGTAGTGCGGGCTGGGCGGAGAAGTTTAGCAAGAAGTAATTTGGTGAGCTAATGACCCGATCCTCTTATTGATTTGGTATCATGGTGGTGGGGAGGAATGAGTTCATATGGCTACTCAGTACATTGACTAGAAACTGAGGATGTGTATCCTGTTACTGCTAAATGGAAAGCATCAGCTGGAGAGCTCAGTAATCCGACTGCGTGAGCTGTACCGAAAGGGGAAGTGTCTGAAGGTTTAACTGGAAATATCTTAAATAGAAAGTGTTCCAGCAGTTAAGGCTGGAATCTGTAAACACGCTCCTGTGCTACCCTAGTGCCTGCCTGCTTTTGTGAGCAGCTCTGTTGACTTACACGGGAGTGCCCGGGGAGGTGTTAACACATTGGGACTCTATCCCAAATCGCTATCTTCCCATTATGTTTGACTCTTTAAAGAGCCAAGTCCTGCTTGCCTTTTCATGCTTTATAAAGCTATAGGCAAAAATAAGAACTTAGTATTGTAGCAATTTTTTATCTCTGTAACATGGCTAGTATGCTCTTGGTAGTATACAAAAAAAGTATAAAGTAATTCAGCCCTGCAGAAAACATCTGTGTGAAATCAATATTATCCCCATGTTTTTCAGATCCAAGATGGACAAATAAATTGTATTTGTCCCTTGTGTGAATTCTTTCTAGCCCTTTCCTTTTTTAGAAATTGCTGCAAATGATAGTTTCAATCCCAATTGTTCCTTGGCTAGCACCTGTTTTTCCCTTACCTGAGTTCAAATGTTTTTCTTTTTGTCTTCATAGCTTAGACTTCTCCTCTGGAGCCTGTGTGCTGAGAATCTGATGTTGGGCTCGGCTTCCTGGCTGAACACAGCAGATCAGCCCATGAAAACTTCCATTCCGAGCCAAAGGAAGGGGTCCAACAGAAGACAGCACCTACTCTTTCGGGGTTGGCAGCAGGAAAGGGGACGAGAGGTGGAGGCTGCAGAGTCTGAAAAGAAGACTGAAAGGTGGAGGAATAATGATGACTGGAAGATGTGGTGGGTGGGGAAGAAAGTCATTTGGCTACAAGCTTAGCTGCAGGTGCTTTGGAAAGCAGTGGTTTGAAATTGGATTTTAGATTCCAGATAGTATTCTCATTCTCTCTACAGGTTCTTATGCCATGCCCATCACCATGGTATCTTGAGTGGGTTTCAGTAGTCTATCTGCCACCAAAAGTGTGGTTCTTTTCTTTTTCCTTTCTCTCCATGGAGAAGGCTCTATGTTTTTATTTTAATTTTAAGAAAGTACATGGACTATGTTTCTATCAGTGAAGACAAGGTTGCAAGGTTGAAAGAAATGCATTTGCACTTAGAAAGGGAGGGATGTGATGGTTCTTAGATTCTGCAGAAGTTGGCTCCTCACTCCTGGACGGGACCAAGAAAGCTGCTCCTACACACATCTTGTGCAGTAATCAGTTGTCAACTGCTGAGCTTTGGGTGATACAGGTATCATTAAGCACCTTTAAGAGTAGGATTAATATTTTGAATTTGATAAAATATTCAAGGGGAGCCTGTGTAAAAAGTGGAGGACACGTTTGATGTGCTTCTGGTAACCTGTATTGCTGAGGAAGAACTTCTGCATTTCATACTATTTGGAGAGTCCTGAGGGCCAACTGTTTCATGCCCAGGTACATTGCATTGCTAGAATTCAGTCAGAAGGGAGTTGAGGCTTATTTTATGGCGGCCATGTTGGAATACCATCTCCTATCTAGCCACTGATGTCAGAATGTGTCAACTCATGACTGCATAAATGAAGAAGCTGTGAGAACTTCTCAGCTGTGGACTGACAAGACCAATTTTATGTATGCATCTTCAACCATGAGTCTGTATTGTAACTCTATAAAGTGTTTCTTCTGCTATCTTTACCTGGATTTAGCTGTTCTTCATTTGAGTGCTGATCTCTGCCAAGTTGTGGGCTAACTTAATGATGTGTGGTATCAGACTTGTAAAAAGACCCTGCTATTACAGAATTCATAAACACATTTAGACATCTGTTTTAACATTTACAAATTGGCTAGGTATTTAAGGATCCCTCTCTCCACACTTCTAATTCAGGTCTGTCCAGGCAGAGTTATAAAATGGTATCGTGTTCTACCTGAAGTCTCTTGCTATCTGAATACATTTGCCTTTAATTTAGTGGGCATATAGTTTGACTTCAGTTCTTTTGTTTAGAACTTCACAAACTTAAACTTTTTCGTTGAAAAATCAGTGTCTCATTCAGAGTTCCTACTGACTATTGTTCCTCCCTTTTCATACAGGTGACATTTAAGTTGAAGATGGGTGGTGGAGAAAGGTTCAGCATTCCAGTTCCCCAGTCTAGAAATATTACCAAGAAGAATAAACAACTTAACAGGCAAAAGAGCAAAGATCAGAATTCTCAAATGAAGATGACCTATATGAAGAAAGAAAGAGGACATGGATGTAGCACATCATCTGTTGCATGGCAGGCCATGCAAAATGGGGGCAAGAACACTGTGCACTTCCCAAATAATCAGAATTGGAGTCCTACTTTATCAAGTCCCAACTCACTTTTCACATCTCAAACCAATCAGAACTATGCTGGAGCAAAATTTAGTGAGCCACCTTCACCAAGTGTTCTTCCTAAGCCACCGAGTCACTGGGTACCTGTTTCCTTTAATCCTTCTGATAAAGAAATAATGACCTTTCAACTTAAAACCTTACTTAAAGTCCAGGCTTGAGATGGAACTTCAAAAATTGAAACGTTTTAAAATTTTTACAGGGTTTCAAATTTGAGACTGTTAGTTAAATTCATAGTTCCAAAATGCACAATTTTTTTATGGAATCAGATTTGTTAGCTGCATCTAAAAATTGAGTCACATGATGTGGGGACCACTTTTCAAGAGATGTTCAACTTAACTCTTCATATCATTCAGAGTTGTGTGCTGTGTGCATTTACTGTGACAAACTATGTACTTGTGATATCAACATGCAATCCAAACAAAGTTTGGTTGTCAGTAATGCTTATGCATTGTATTGCGCTTGGAATTTGAACTGTGACCACTTAAAAATATGCTGATTTCCCCCTTCTTCCTCCCCCACTGGAAATGAGAGAAAGTTATGGCAAAAAACCGACCCTTACATTATGTAATGCACCTTTGATTGGAAAACATAAGCAGTTTACAGAAGTACTCAAACCAGTATCTTTCATACTTGTTTCAGATCAGTTAATTGCGTGAAACCTGTTGAAAGCTAATTAAGAGTTCATTTTTTTTTTATTTTTTTATTTTTTTTACAAAATCTACATCTAGCCACTAGGAGAGAGATGGCATTTTTTTAAATATTAGTGAGCATTTATTTGGTGTGTGTTAATGATTGACAGGGCAAACAAACCTGTGACTAAAATGTACATGTTTTTAGGAAGTTTACTCCCCACAGATTTTGTGCATCCTTACAAAACAATTTGATGTTAAAATTGCCTGACATCTTGATCATTTCAAAAATGTAGAAATGCATTTTTATTTTGAACCTGTACAATTTGAAATGTGCCACCTAACAAAAGCATTTTGCATTGCCAGGTGACAGCCAAAAACCTTCTAATCCCTTTCCTTTATTGGGATTGCACTGAGCAGTTTTTAAAATGCATTTTTGTATGTTTTATATCTTTGAAAAAGCTGAAATGATAGAGTTGTTTGAGCTAGTCTTAAATTGGATACCCTGTAATGTGAAGTTGTTTAAACTAGTGTCGCTTGTGGCAAGTATGAAACATATAAATAAGTTGGGGGGAAAAAGAGCCATGTAAATAAATGTAAAACTCTGTAGCATATGTAAATTCATGCTGGGCTTTCCTGCAGAAAAAGTATTTTTAGTACAAAACTGCTGAATGTAAGATGACCATGCTGAGTACATGGCCTGATTTAAAAAATATTTTGTTTAAAGAAAACTGTAAAAGCACACACATGGCTGTGCCCTTGCACTTATGTACCAGTGAACATTCACGTTGTTTTTGTTGTAAGCTGTTTTTTAAGTAAATTCAGTGCAAATAAGGCTTTTAGAATTTTTAATAAAAACAAAACTCTTTTTTTTAAAAAAAAGCTACACCAATCTGTGTAAAATGCACCTATTTTGAATGTATAAAAGTGACTTTAGCTGGGATGAACTATTATGGTACACTGAAAAGATTCTAAAACTATTAATGTAAAGGTCTCTCAATAGACATGTTTATATAAATACCTAAGAGCTAGAGCTCTGCCTACAATTTAAAAAGTATTCTAGATGGTTTTACATATTTGAGAGCACAGTAACTCCATTAATCCTGCAATGAAGATTGAGCCATCCACATCTGGCTTTTATTATTTGGAATTTAGATGCAACAATACTGTATTTAATGTCCCTCCCCTTAAAGAACCACTGAAGTGCTGTTCTAGTTAAAATATATATAAAACCCTATTAAGTCTTCCTTCTGAACTTTATTCCCAGTATGCTGGTTGTCAACATATTAGTGTTTAAATAAAAGCTGTTTGTAATATGATACCCAATACTTGATTTTATTCAGTGATGCCATAATCCAGTTTACAAAAGCACAGATGCTTCCATGGTGGAAGTGAGAAACTGATTTGTGACATACTGAAAGAATATGAAGACAGTTGTTTAAACACAGTAATCAGCAATAATGAAGAATGGGGAGTAAATAGGGTAACGATTACAAAAAAATAGCTTGCTAAAACAAAAGTGGTTCTTTAAGTGCTCAAGATGCACTTCTGTGCATTTAGTTCTATTTATACATTCAAAGTGTGCTGGCAGCTATCAGTGTTTACACATCTTCAAATAAGATGACTAGATTGGTAGTTTTCTAAATTTATTATGTTCCTTGTCTCCTAATCTCTCACCAAATGTCATCCGTTGTACCCAAAGTGTAATTGTTATATTTGATATTTAAAATGTTTATGAAGTACAGCTTGTACATGTATCAATTGGAAATCTTAAAAAAACCAAAACAAATAAACTACTTAACCTCCCCCCCCCCCCCCCAAACATCTCTGGTGGTTCTTGTTTCTTAAAAGAACTGTATAAATGAATCACTTATTGCTCCAGCCTTTATACATTTTGCACTAAGATTGAATTTCAGCATGGGAAGGATTGTACTTAAGGAAAGAGGTGATTGTGTTAGTATCTTCTGAAGATGCTTGATTCTGAGGTAAGAGATACTGAAAGAGGGGAGACTTCAGCAGTATTTTGAACGAGTACTCTGCCTGAGCTGACCAGGTAGTAAAAGATCTTTGTGCAGATGGTGACTGTAGGGGAGGTATTTAATGCATGGCTCAATTCAGGGGGGCAGTGGGGAGAGACAGTAGATTTTATGCCTGTGAATGATAGTGGAAATGTATATTGAAAGAGGCAGAGGAAAACATTCAGTAATGGAGACAGCCCCTAGAGATGTTTCCTCATACTGTTGTTTGTGACCAGCAGTTGTATCTTGTCTTGCATTTGGACTGTAAGCCTTTTAGGCAGGGGACTGCCTTGTGGTGTTTGTACAGCACCTAGCACATTGATGTCCTAATCTATTACTGGGGTTGGTAGGTGCTATGAGACTACAAATAAAAAAGGATAGCTGTAGAGCTAGGCGGACTTAATCAGTGGTATAAAAGCAACAGATGAAGCTATATAGGTCGGTTTCAGAAAAAGGATGAGTATTTTCAATAACAAAAACTCTTGTTCCACACAGCCCTCTTAACTATCTCCTACAGTACCCATGAGTGCACTTTCTGTGAGATGGATCAGTATTTGAAAGTAACTAGCCTGAGTTTTTACACCAACAAAATCATTTGCACATTTCTAGCTCTTTATAAATTTTATAGTGCAGTTGGTCACTTGAGACTAGTTAATATGAAGGTCAAACCATAAGACAAGTTATTTGTTCCTTATTTTTACTGTTACTCCAAAATTGACTTTTCTGATGGAGAAAGTGTTTGTGCTTTTTTTGTTGGCTGACATGTATTTTTACACAAGTGTCAAGTCTTCCCTACTTTTGCTAGTGCGTCTGGCCTCAAACCAAAACCCAAGCTATACATGGTTGGGATAGGTTTAAAAAGTCTTCATACCCATTTAACACCAATGCTTGAAAGGAATACTCTTTGCAAGAGATTCAGTCCTCCTTCCCTTCACAATTGAAGCTTGAGAACTTAAATCCAGGTGATATTCATGTCTTTTTTTTAAATACACAAGCCATACATTTTTCAATGTTCTGCTTCAGTCAAATCCAGTATGTGTAATGAACAACTATAAAAATCCAGATTTAAACTCATTAATGCGAAGTGAATAACTGGAATTAGAAAAACCAAAGTTTTTCCCCCAGAAGATCATATAGTATCTACCATGATGAAATCCTGGGTACTAAAGAATAGTGCTTCAAGACATTCCAAGAGCTGTGGATTTAAACATTCTGCTCTTCAGCAGTGTAGCACATTTTTTTTCCAAACAGATTAATGGTATAACAGTATGGTGGACATTTTAGAAAGATACAATTTAAATTCTCTGCATCTTTCAGATTCCCCATGTTACTTTTCACTTGCACTTCAGTTAAATGATCCTTATTTATAAAAAGCAAATTTAGCCCAATGTATAAAAATAACCTCCACTGAAGCACATGGACCCTCAGATTTCATGGAACAGGAAGAATGGCCTACTTGCTCAGGCCTTAGTTTGAGATTCAGGAAACTTATGTTCAATTCCTTGCTCCCCAGACTTCCTGTGATTTTGGGCAAGTCACATGGGGCCAGAAATTTTTAAACAGAATCTAGGCCCTCCAGCTCATTGAAATTCATTTGGTCTCTCCGACTTGATTCCTCATCTATAAACTGTAGATAACAGATTTTCCTACCTCACAGGGTTGTTGCAAGGTGCTCAAATACTACTGTAACAAGGGGCCCTTTTAAAATTGCTTAGATGTAGGATACTAATAATTGTGAGGATCAGCTGCCTACCAGGAACAGGTAGGGATTTGATTTGCTATACTCATTTACAAATTTAACAGAGTTATATGAAATGAATAGTTGAAAATGGGTGAGAAAAAGACCCCTAATACAACAGACTACAAACCAGGACAGCCTGAAAGTTAGTCACTGAAAAGTTTTTTCTGTTGTAGTCTCAGCTCTTGTTCATATTTCAGCAATTTACAACTAGTAGAACTAGAGCAAATTTCACTTCTGAAATTTGTATTTTAGTGTGAAGATTACAGTATTAGTTTGTACATGTCAACCCTTATCCTTTAATTTGAAATTTTATTCAAACAATGCCATGAAAACAAGCAATGCTGCTTAGATTAAAACTCCTAACTAGAGACAAACTATTTGAAATAAATGCTAGAGTTATTCCAGATTGAGTTGCTGCTATCAGCAACTCAGTAAGTGAACAACATTTGAAAGGAAGATTTCTATTCCTGGTTGAAATACAAAATCTTTATGCATTTGACACTACAGCCGCCACTCAAATTATTATGCTTTCAGTGTCAGCTACAAGTTTTAATGCCAGCTATTCAAAAAAGCTATCCAAAATAATAGATGGACTGTGATAAGACTACAAATTAATTGTAAAACAACGAAAAGATACCATTTTTCACATCAACTTGTGTAGAAAGGAAAAAACATGAAAGCTGCATATGATCTGATAAGTAGAAAGCCAATACGGTTTTCCAGATGTGACCACCACAATAAAAAACCTATATTCCAAGCACAGGACAAAAGGAAATTTGAAAGAACATTAACTCTTGTTCATAGCTGCAACTTCAAAACAAAGTTTCTTTCCATATTTTAACTTCCCAATAGGTCTGCTATTGATGAATACGCTTTGGCTCCACAACCAGTGAGGCCCCAGGAAAGTCTGTTCACAGGTATTTCAAGGTAGGATGACCCCTAGTGGAACAGACTACAGCTGTGGTCACTCAGAAGGTGCTTTCAGGGTATAGCCAAAATCCTGTACATTTTATTCTGAATTCACAGACTTATTTAAACAGATAGAACAAAGAAAATTTAAGGCAGGATGGTGACGTGTACAAATAAAACATCTTTTCCCCCAAATACACAACAGTTTACAGTCTTCCCTCACCCTACACACATCCTCAAACGTGAATGTCTTCAAACAAATCTGATAGCAGCTCTCTAGAAGCTTTTTAAGAGCACTGCTATTTTTTTGCATTTATCTTGTTAAGAGTATTAGTGGGAAATTATACTCCTAAAATGTTGAATTTTATATTCCTTCATACTTTTAAATATTTTGTGCAGTGTTCCTGACAAACTAAATATGTAAGTTCTGTAATACACTGCAATCCTAGTTATAACATCCAACTGTCCTCTAACATGTTTCAAGCTGTAATACAAAATTCATTTTGAACATTTTAAAAGGCTCTTTTCAAGAGCAGAAGTGTCAAAACATGTAAACTTTCAGACTCCAAATAAGCTTTCATAATGTACATTTAAACACAGATGTGTAAGTATTTAAAAGGCACATAATGGATAAACATCTATGCTGTTTCAATGACACTTGTATTTACCAGCAGTCCTAATCTGAACACACAGCTACTTTATCCATTGTGGTTGAAGATTTTCATTAAAATTAACAGTTGGGTGTGTGGACTTTTGGATTTAATCCTAGATACGTGGAATAGAAATTCCAGTAGAGCTGTCTGTTACTATTGAAACAAAACTTTATGCTACAATTGTCATGGATTGCAGCTCCCTCCTTCTTTAAAAAAAAAAAAAAAAAACTAAAACATTATATTTCACTTCTACAGAATCTGCATTAGGTGCAAATTCTAGTTTACCACAGGAAAGCGCAATTCCCACCCTCCTCACCGCTCCAAAGATATATATACACATACTGTTTTGCAGTATTACCCATTCCTGCAGCTTAGCCTGCAGAAAGCTTGCACAAGAGGGGCTTATTTGCTCTTAGAGCACGAATAATAAGGCGTGTGCATTGGGGATGGATGATGGTGTCTGCAGGGGCTGACTTGCACAAATATACAAACATTCCCTCTCTCCTTGGCCATGTCCCGACAATCCCCTTCCCGGCTGAAAGGCTCCACAGAATAGCCTTTTTGACATTTTCTCTGCATTGGAGCAAGAACTAGGGTACCATCTTCACTTTTGCAACGTTGTGGGTTTGTGCTCAGCTTTTCTGGCTTGCCCATGTGCACAAGTCAAGTTAGTCATGTTACAGTTGACTTCAATCGAGCTGGCTTTTCAAAATAAAGACTTTCTATTTGATAGATTTTATATTTTTTAGAACAAACGTCACGATAACCACTGAGCAGTTTTGGTTTTTAGCACTGTACAATTTTCCAGAATAGTCAATTTCTCTTTTGCTGTTAATATCCAATAAAACAATTCATTACAATATAGCCCCAATCTTATCTACATGGTTAAAATTCATTTAAGCGCTACACTTTTGTTTTCCAAGATTGGGAGTCCACAGTAAATTTTATAGGATATTATTTCCCTTTTGCACAAGTTACAATCATTTAATAAAGCATCGTATGCTCTATATTCCCAAAAGCCATCTCAGGTTTTGAGAGGTTGAAGAAAGAAAAAATAGAATTCTAACAGAAAAAATTAATTTTTATGTAATCTACCAGATAAAGCCTTTTGTTACAGTGCATGACATGGTAAGTGTAAGTAACTGCCTAGCGTCATCTAGAAATTTTGTTCCCTCATGCATCTTTAATTCTGCTTAATGACCCTGATTTGTCTACTGCATTATCTCAATATGACAAATGGGGGAAATCTGTAATTTTGTTGAGACCTTGATCATGGAAATTAGGATAATCTCTTTTGCATTATTAGGCCAAAGATACACTTATTATTTCCCCATTAACCCTCTTAAAAAAAAAAAAAAAAGTACACTGGTATCTAGACAGACAAAATAAATGGATTCTTGTTCTACTTTACAACGAAAACCTTAAAGAAGCACCTTACTTCACAGAGGATGCATGGCCTTGTTCCTAATGCTGCTCTAGAATCAAATTCTAAAGCTACAATAATTCCAGTGGATCAGTATTTCCTTCATTTTTTTTTTTTATTACAGCATGTTTGCTAAATTTACAGCAAGCAGAAAATAAGCTGGGTCTTTAGTTATTTTGATCAAAACATTGATGTTTTAAAGGTAGTACACAATATTTGTTAAAAAGAACATATAAAAATACCTTTTTAGAAGCCCCTATATGAAAGAAAATACAAAGTTTAATCCCACAACTTTTCTCTGCTAGAGCTGCACGCTACTGCTAGTTTTAAATAGACTTTGTTGTTTTTAAACTATACATCCAGGAAAGTCTACAAAATTAAAGGAACGTGCATATAAATGATTGCATAGCAGAACATGAACATTAACTGCAAAGAGTAAAGAAAAAAATTAGAAATACTATCAAGTATACAAAGGTTCTAGAATCAACCCCTTAAGCACATTCAACAGCCAGTATTGCTGCTGTCTGTTTCCTCAATGGCCCTGCTGAAATTACTAAAACCAAAACCTAAAAGTAATTCTCTAAAAAGGAAACTTTTCACCAACATCTTCATACACTACTATATAGACAGCAAGGAACATAAGGTGTTTGACACTGGCTTGTTTTTTTCCTATTTAAATTCAAAGCCAGAAGCCATTTTCTTAACAAAACATCTTGCCTTCCAGAGAAATACTTGTGAGATTACATACTGGTATTGTACTATTTTTCACATTAGTTTACTCAAGATACTGTACTTGTGATAAAATAGCTAGAGAAGCAGTTCTAATTCACACCCAATTTGGAAGATTTGTCCTTAAGTAATTTAAAATGAAACCTTGTAACCAAAGCACTATCCAGTCTGGGGATGAAGGGATGCAATTTAGGCTTGTTTGACTAGATAAATTTTGACGTGTAAAAGCAATCCTTTAGTTATTCACAAATAGAGAGCTGGCTAGAGTTTGATATCTATGAATGCACCAACTAACCACAAGAGTAATTGGCATAAAAGTTTAGTTCTTATATACTGTACACACACAACTTGAAACAAATCTACTTGCATCTAACAGCAGGAAACTAAGCAATTTATGATTAACTGCTCACTAAAATTTAGAATAGATACAAAAACTGAGTAAAATGTACACACATTAACCTAATATTGTAGCTGCTCTGTCATTTGCTTAAATGTGACCTTAATATTTTCAAATGTATATGTTTTTGTTAAACAGCTAATATTAGCAGCTGGGTAAAAACAATGAAGCCCTCTCCTGACAACTATCATGACACTGCATGATTCCCCTATGAATCCTCAAGATGGTGACTCTCTCCATATACTATATGCAATGTTAGTACCATCTCTATAGATGGTGGGGTTAACAAGAAACTTCAACACCATGTGTCTACTTGCTGTAGGGTGGGCATGAAAAATAGAGATTTCCTCCCTTTAAACAATGGAAACATAATGTTGCCAGTCTATTTCACAGCAGACAGCATTGCACTACAGCTGCCTAGTTTTCCACTCACACTGCAAACTTTTAATACTGAAGAACAAGTTAAACCGCTAGTTTAACTGCTCCACACCAATTTGTACCAATTTCTCTTTGGGTGTGAAATTTGTAATAGGACAATGTTGCAAATTATGGTCAATCAAGTTATCACCAATATTTTAAGCATCAACAAATGCAAATCTTTACAAAAATATACACAGACACCACAATCAAATCAATAGCTGCCCATGACATTTCACGAAGTGGACTCTCTTAGTGGCTTCTCAACACTGTTATTTTAATTATAACCACTGCCTGCTACAGGGAAAACTGACAAAAAGAGAAGTTCTTTTTAGCACTGTTGCAACATCATATTCCTGATAATTTAAGAAAACTGAACTGTGTGTAAATGAATGATTCATGCCTAAAAACAAGATGGTTACACTGTTAGTGGCCACTGGACTTGGGACTAGTCCATGACCGTGATCTGGATTTTGACCTAGATCTAGAGTGTGATCTTGACTGAGATTTGGATCTAGCTGGTTCTTTTTTTCTCGGTTCCTTTTCATATCTTGAGCTGGACTTATACTGTGTTTTAGTATCTGTTTTAGAGGTGCCTCTAGATTTGGTGTGAGATGCAGACCTAGAACGTGATTTAGCCTTCATTTCTTTCTTGGGCTGTGACTTGGATCGTGATCTTGAATTGGACTTAGATCTTGAAAAAGATCGATTGCGGTGTTTGAACCTATCAGAATAAAGGGGAGAGAGATTTGAATATAAAAATGCTATTCTTAGACATCGAGTACATTTTTTATACCATTTTTGCAGGAGTAAATTTTTTAATCTAAAGTTAAGGATTATAGTAATCTAGTTCTGAATTTAAACGGTGTAAAATTTTTTTTTTTTTTTTACCTATCATTGTCCGAACGGCTCCTGCTACGCCGAGGTCTTCCAGTAGGTCTACTGCTAAAAAGGTACATCAGAAAAAGTAAACGGTGACAAATACCTTTGTATTTATATAGATGATTAATAAGTTTAGTTTTTTTGAGATGTGCATTTGCTTTTAATTCTTTAATATGAAGCACAGAATTGTATTTCATTCAATAGTTCTGTTTTGATGAAGCATGCAAAATACAGTAACTCCCACACATGTGATTACAAAGTAAGCATACAAAAAAAGTATTCAAAATGTTAACAACTAAATAGTCAGTATGTTTTTTCTTCTCCAACTGACTGCTGTGTAGTTGAAGTCAAACACTACACTTACTTTCTAGGACTATAAGATCTTCTATAGTTGTAATCAAAAGAACGACTTCTAGACCTCCTCCTTTCATAACTCCGGCTTCTAGATCGCCTATATCTGTCATAGTCATCATAGCGAGAAGAACTGTACACGTTTCTCCCTTCCTTGGCTTTCATTTGATTTGGAGCTGCAGAAAAATAGCAATATTTAACATTTTTGTTAAAAAAAATATCAAATGTAACTTTCTAATTTCTAGATCAGTTCTCCCTGCCCCTTCCTCTGAATTTCCATTATGCATTAGTGGGGGCATCCGTTTCCAAAAATCAATTTAAGTGGGCTCAATTCCTGAGTCAAGACAATGCATTTTGATGAAGACCAGAAGGGACACACGTGAGAGATGTAAAAGTGGTTGCACACCATATTTATGCCCCATTACTACTGTTTAGAGCAGCCTTGGGGCTGCTGTAAGTTGTGTCCAGTCGCCAGTTGTGAATGATGATTTGGGTAACAGAGTATTGCTTGGATGTAGCAGTGCTTCAGCCATACCCCTGCCCACATATACCAACTGGTAGTAAAGAGCTGGTTATGCTGGTTCTATCCCATTGGAGAAAATCTTATAATCTTCAGTTTGCCTGTTAGTAGGGCTTCATGGCCCTATTTTGTGTTGATATTTCTGAATTCAGTTAAGAGGACAGTCAACTAGAAACCTAATTTATTTTTAAACAAATTGGCAAAAAGTTTCAGGTATTACACCCACCCCATAGTCTACTGATTTTTGTAGTCTTTTTTTAAAAAATATAAAATAAAGTTTCTCCTTTTTTGGCAGACCAACAATGGAATCTATACAAGGAAAGTGGTAAAACTGATTATACACAAGGTAAACAAGAGTGAAGTATAAATTGATTATGACCCTTCAACCAAAAATGGCAGGAAATAGGCTTGGTCCTGTTCTATTTTTCCCCCCCAACAGGGGGCAAGGGGAAATAGCAGCACATTACTGCTACTATATTGTATTTTCCCCTTGAATTAAATGCACCCCTAAAAAATATAAAATAAAATAAGAACTATATGGAGATATACCTATCTCATAGAACTGGAAGGAACCCCGAAAGGTCATCGAGTCCAGCCCCCTGCCTTCACTAGCAGGACACTCATCCAAATATGAAGCAATATTGGGTATATAACCTCACACTGCTATGCTTCAATGTATATTTTAAACATTTTCCATGTTGCAATGAAGCCAGTGTCTGGAATCACACACTTGCGATGTGTGCACTAGCAGTTATCAAATGAATGGCAAGGGGTTAATTCATTTTCCTCAAGAAACTTAAGGCGATGTTATATCCCACCCCTCCCCGCCAAAAACCCCCAAACATTCAGGACTGAATTTTGTCCTTGCATGCATGCAATTTCCATTTACTTCAAGGGTTGTATGCAATTTTTCGTGGGAGAACGTAACAGATATATTGTTTCCCCGATACTTTGTACTGCAAGATCCTTGGGCTGACATATCAGACAAATAAGACTAAATTTGCATATACATGTTTTAGAATACTAACGTTACAAGTTTCTTGTAATGCATTCTTAAAATCAACCATTTTCTGAAGAATAATACTTAATACAACCACATTAGTTCTGTTTTAGAGTTATAAAAACTGGAATAAGACTACTTACTTTCAATTATATGGTAAACACCAAAGATTTCTTATACCATATGCCATATTAAGTGTGAAATTGATTATACACATTAAGTATCATTTTGGATTCAGAACCATCAAAGCATTTCATTTTGATGTCAAAACAAAGTAAATATATTAATTAGGGCTGTTGATTAATTGGAGTTAAGTGCATAAGTTAACTCAAAAAAATTAACTGTGATTAATTGCACTGTTAAACTATACCAACTGAAATGTATTAAATATCTCTAACTTTTTTCTACATTTTCAAATATATTGATTTCTATTACAACACAGAATAGAAAGTGTACAGTGTTCACTTTATATTGTTTGATAATTTTACAGTGCAAATATTTGTAAACAAAAGAAATAGTATTTTTCAATTCACCTCATACAAATACTGTAGCGCAATCTAAGTGTAACTTACAAATGCAGATTTTTTTTGTTACGTAAGTGCACTCAAAAACAAAACAATGTAAAACTTTGGTGCCTACAAGTCCACTGAGTCCTACTTCTTGTTCAGCCAATCGCTAAGACAAACAAGTTTTCTGCCCTTTCTTATTTACAATGTCACTGGAAGTGAGAACAGGCGTTCGCATGGCACTTTTGTAGCTGGTGTTGCAAGGTATTTACATGACAGATATGCTAAACATTCGTATGTTTCAGCCATCATTCCAGAGGACATGCTTCCATTCTGATGATGTTTGCTAAAAAAAGAATGTGTTAATTACATTTGACTGAACTCCTTGGGGAAGAACTGTACGTCTCCTGTTCTGTTTTACCCGCATTCTGCCATATATTTCATGTTATAGCAGTCTCAGACAACTCAAGTACACATTCGTTTTAAGAACACTTTCACAGCAAATTTGACAAAAATGCAAGGAAGTACCAATGAGGGATTTCTAAAAATAGCTACAGCACTGGACCCAAGGTTTAAGAATTTGAAGTGCTGTCCAAAATCTGAGAGGGATGAGGCGTGGATCACGCTTTCAGAAGTCTTAAAAGAGCAACACTCAGATGTGGAAACTACAGAACCCAAATCAACCTTTTGCTGGTGGCATCTGACTCAGATGATGAAAATGAACATACGTTGGTCCACTCTACTTTGGATCATTATTGAGTAGAACCTGTCGTCAGCATGGATGCATATCCTCTGGAATGGTGGTTGAAGCACGAAGGGACATGTGAATCTTTAGCGCATCTGGCATGAAAATAAATTGCGACACCAGCTACAACAGTGCCATGTGAACGCCTATTCTCACTTTCAGGTGACATTATAAAGAAGCAGCGAGTAGCATTATCTCCTGCAAGTTGTAATCAAACTCGTTTGTCTGAGCAATTGGCTGAAGTAGGAATGAGTGGACTTGTAGGTTCTAAAGTTTTACATTGTTTTGTTTTTGAATGCAGTTATTTTTTGTACACAATTCTACATTTGTAAGTCCAACTTTCACAATAAAGAGACTGCACTACAGTACTTGTATTAGGTGAACTGAAAAATACGATTATTTTTTTTACAGTGCAAATATCTGTAATAAAATATAAAGTGAGCACTGTATACTTCGTGGTCTATGTTGTAATTGAAATCAATAGATTTGAAAACGTAGAAAACTTTAAATATTTAAAGAAAGGGTATTCTATTATTAACAATTCAATTCGTTTATTCTAAATCGCCTGACACTCCTATAATTTCTATTAAAATAGATGCTCCCCGACTTACGCAAGACTTACGCTCCCCGACTTATGTTCTGACTATCCTATCATTAAGGATATAACTATACACTGATACTGCACACAAAGGCACTTACTTTTCCGATCACCCTGCGCAAACTGGATTTCTATCTGCCGGCCACAAATCCACTTCCGGTCCAAATTATGGAGGGCATCTTCAGCATCACGGACATCTTCAAATGTGCTAAGTGTTAAGGTACTTGGGAATCTGAGTAGTTAACAACTTCAAGTTGACAGCTTTTCCTGGATATTTTAACCTTGCTATAGGGCACACTAAAAACTGTCTCCCATTAACTGTAAGGTTGTAGGAGAATTTTTGGAGAGAGGAACACAATACAAATCTTGTGATATGGGTACAACCAAGAGTATGTTCACTAAAGGATAAAATCACCATGTAACTCCATAGCCTTCTTTTCTCTCATACATACTGATGTATCAAAAGTAGTTAAAGAAGGTTAGTTATTAGTGATCCGATTCTCTAGGTTTGCCTTACCCAAAAAAAAAAAAAAAAAAAAAAAAAGGGTGTGTGGGGGGGAGAATGCTAACTCTTAAAATGCTTAAGCAACACTAGTAAAAAGTGAAAATTCTGCATTCATTATATTATTGTATTCATGAAACTTATTCCCCTTTTCACTTGCTCCTCTAAAACTGATTATGACTTTCAGCAATTGTTACTCAAATATAGACCACCGTATTCTATTAAAGAATAACGCATATACTGAAACATTAAGCTATGGATTAGCTGTTCAATAATGTAATCATCAATATCTTTAATCCATAAGACTGTTCACTGTAATTCCTCAGTCTAGCTGATTTGAAAGAATAAATCATCTGTATTGGTCTGCATACCAACTTCGTCCATCATCTCCTGGGTACCATATAGGTATACTTATCTTGATAAATAAACCAAGAATGAATGCATTTCATTCAAGACAGTTACAATTTCAATACCACCCACAAGTGAAATATTACAGGTTCTGTCAACAGACTAAACCAGAATAATTTATCAAGTTACCACTTACATGAGAAACAGAAAAAAAACCTGTTATTCTGTAGGATACATCAGGTATGATTCCTTTAATCTTGGCCACCATTCAACTTCATCTTGACCTTTAACTCTTTAAGTGCTTGTCAGAAGGACTTGTCATGAGATGCTTGGTCAAAAATGACAGATGGCTTTATCTTTTACTTTGAAAAACAACCTTTTCCCCCTTTTGTAGATAAAGCGAAGCTTTGTCTCCCATTATGGCTTGTCCTTCTTCCAGCTTTTCTTTACTTTTTCTTTTCCCAAACTCTCCCTTCTCTTCAAGCCTGATCCTTAAGAGGTCTTTGGCTTGTCTACTTGCCTTAATTGTTGAACTCTACTCTAAAGGTTCTTTCATGCTTTCTCTTTGGGGTCGCCATTACTGTACAGCTTTACATTCTCTGAGGCAACAACAGAGGACAGTAAATTAGGGGACAATATTAAAGAAAGAAGTTTACCTCATTTTTTATACAAACTGCTTTTGAACAAGTGATTCCAGTTTCCATGTTTTTAAATTAACAGTGAATACCAGCCACAATTTGCTAAGCACAAGAACAAATTTACTTTCAGCATCAGTTATATTAAAAATGTGGTAGACACTTCTGAGTCTATGATTTAAATGACAATTATCACTTAGTATCACTTCGAGTGACAGATATTCAACAAAATACCTCTTATCTTACTGGATCTGGTTTAAAGTTTTGCAAAAAAGGTAAAGACCAATTTGCGAGGAGTTAATCTTCGAAAAAAAATGGAATACACCACAATAAGACATTAGAAACAACACAAAAGTAAACTGCTTTTTCATTTAGATTTGTTACCTCTTACACAAACTTGAATTTCAAACTTCAACACCCCTCACTAATCAGCCATCTGAAGAAAGGATATTGAACGTAAGCAAATCCTCTTGGACGACGAGTGTAGAAATCAAGTGGAACGTACACATCAACTATCGGCCCATAACGACCAAACTCACGACGCAAGTCTTCAGACCTGAAATACCATAAATACATTTTTATATATTCTCTCACTTTTTACATTTAAGTTGCAAACTGAAATATTTAAAGAAACTATTGAAAAATCTTGAATCAAATAATATAGGCAAAGCATGCTTTTAGAACTAGATGAAGTACAAAAAAAACTAAAAAAAATTCTGAGTAATTAATCTTTGTGATAAAATTAACCAGAATAAATTAAAAACCTGATCTGAATTATACATCAACTGTAGGGGCTTCGCTAAAGCTCCCAAGTTGTTTAGAATCTTGGAATAATTAAAATTTTATGCTAGCAGCTTGGAATCTGAAAACTCAATTTAATACTGGGCAACTGTAAATGGAGAAAATACACGTAATGGTGTATTTAGTAAACAGTACTGAATTATTGAAGGTGGGTGGGAAAGAAGAAGAAACAGCAGGTCTGGTATAAAAAATTTAAGAAACTGCTTCTCTAAGACTTCTAATTCCACATTTTTGCACCATGAAAACAGAAAGTTACAACATTTGGAAACTCAAGAAAGAACCTCAAAAATAATCATTTTATCTCACAAGGTGAATTTCAGATACATCAAACAACAAAAGTAGTCTAAAGCAGCCATTCAAGCCACTAAAGTTAATTGCTTCATGGAGGTGATCTAACGAAAAAGGGCGTAATTCTGTTCAATAGGTCTGTTGCTATTTAGAATCATCCCCTCTTCCCCTCCAATATCAGCAACTCTCTCATACAGATTTCATTGCATAAAACAGTCATGGCTGGGAAAGTCAATGATGAAAAGTTACCACTATTTATCTCTCTTCCTCAGAGTCTGGGGAAGAATGCATGACATACACCAGTTATAACAACACAGGAAAAAAAGCAAAGACTCAATAGGAAATCTCAACATCGTGGTATCTGTACAAAGGACAGAGTTTTCACAGCATGTTACAGAAAGGGACCAGATAGGTTCCCCATTCTCTTCAAAGTTTATATGTAATAGTTTTCTTCCTCAACTGTTCTGGTCATTAAATAAATTTCACTCTAAAACTAATCACAAGTATAATCAAAGAGGAAAGACATGTGACCACACAAAAAAAAGCCATCACACATAACCTGTTTCCAATTCAGAACTATTAGTATCATAAGGAAAAAAATGCAACTCCTACTCCATACCATAATTTCTACTTCAATGTTATTTATTGCATGACTCCTTTACAATACATTATTTTTCTGACAGCAAGTTCAACAATATACCCTTAGACCTTAATCCTCCATTCCACAAAAACAACACTCTTACTGACTTAGGTAGGATTTATAGAGAAATTTCTGACCTTTAATACATAAATATACTTAATACAAAGTACAGAGAAATATGGTAGAATAAGCCGTTTGCTAAAAATACCAGCCTACAAATGAGAAAAATAGATGTTGTACTTCCACTGCTTGATGAAATAAAAGTTATAGCAATCTTACGTATTTGGAACGCGGATACTTTTACTTTAGACCACTGTGAAATGTAACGTTAGACAACTCCACCCCTTATTTATTTCTCTCTAATTACTGAAAACACACAAAATCAACACCTTACAGAACAATTAAAAAGTGAAGTAACATCCTATCCAAATAGGAACAACACTACGCGCGGATGTTGCGGGAGCGCAGCTTCTGTACACCAAGAACCTCTGGTGCTTTTTCAACTTACGGCAATCGCGGTTTCTCCTGAGGTTCTACTCTACCCTCAAGGGGCAAATATTTGAAACCAGCGGTTGCTGGGGAGCTACACGTGACGGTGCACACGTGCCCTGGAGCACAGAATCCGGCCTCCAGGTTACTCTCGCAACCCCTGCCTCGCGGTGAGCCAGCGCATGTTAATCCGCGGAGTCTCTACGGCTATCCTGCTTTTCCTCAGTTTTCCCTCCCTGGTTTTGTTTGGCTGTTTTCTGAACTCAGCGCTCTGGGTAAAGCGGCTGTGAGCCGAGGCGGGAGGCATAAAGCGGCAGGCATGCGAAGAATGGAGGCTATGAGAAGGACGGGGAAGGAGGAAGCAGCCTGGGTCTCCTTTCCCCTTCCTCAGGGAGCCACCGCATCTCCTCCCATGTGGTAGCTGCCTGCGCGGCCTAGTGAGCCCGCCAAAGCCTGCGCAGCCCTCGCGCCATGCTCCGGCCCGCTGCCCCTCCCAGCGCCCCGCCCGAGCCCCCTTCCCTGGATCCCCCCCGCACTTACACACACCTGGTGTCGTCGGCCACATTCCGCACGAACAGCGAGGTGTTGGGGGGGCGCAAGTAGCGGGACATGGCGGCGGCTCCCAGGCAGGGCCCAGACGCGGAGGAGAAAAGAGGAGCGAAGCGACTCTCCTGAGAGAGATAGCGCCACCACTATCCACGGCCTCGCCGTCTCTCGCGAGACTGCGGGGCGCGTCCAGCGAGAGCGCAGCCCGAACAAGGAGGAGGGGAGCTGGAAGAAAGAGAGCAAGCGCCAAACTGCCACCCCCCGCCGCCACACCTCGCTTTGCGCATGCGCCAAGTCTTATCCAGGCGTTGCGCACGCGTCGAACCCTCTATCCTCTTTCCTTCGCCACCAGCTCTTGAGATCCTCCCGCCTCTTTTTTCCGCGCATGCACCGCCCGCCAGTTATCCAGCGCATGCGCTGAATGATACCGCCAACTTAACCCGCGCTGCTGTGTCGCGCTGTAGTAGCGTTTTCCTGGTCGGGTGTGCGCTGCCCGATCCGTTTCCCGCCAGAACAGAGCTGAGGCGCTGAGCGCGCGCCTGGCTCTCCCGTCTCAGGCGAGGAATGGGGAAGGTGGCGAGAGGGGAATCGGCGCCTGAGGGGCAGCATCAGCCATGGTGCTGACCGCTGCTGTGAGGGGCAGAGAGCCCCCACACCATTACTGTAAAGCACCACACCCCTCAGTCTAGCCAGACAATAAACCAGGACAGCCCTGCCCTAAATTAAGGGCAGAGTGGTGCACAGGTAGGTGCAGTGATGCAGGGTAACGGTGCCCACTGCACCAATCCTCATCCAGCGTGATGCGTGCACAGCCTCAAACGGCATGTTTTGTGGCAGGATAAGTCCCTCTACCATGACACCAGCAATTTACAAGGTAACATTGGAATGCTAGTGCTAGCCCACCTTGGATGCCTGCATGTGTCCAAATCTCAACATGCTGCACCATCCAAAATGTTGACATGTAACCTCTTAACTGGCGCTGTCAAAACCATACATTTTGGTGGTGTTGCATCTTGGAACTGTTAGTAATGCCTTGTTGCATCCCAGTGAAAGGTCATGATGTTACACATAGAAGCATCAGTGAGGATGCTTAGCAGGACCAAAAAGTGTCTTCAGGACTCAAGGAGAGAATAGCTGGTAACCAAAGTCACATCATGTATGAGCAAGTGGCTGAGAGTCAGGGCTCCTATGTGCCATACCTGTCTTTGCTACTGACTCACTAGGTGACCTTGGGTAAATCACTTGGCCTTTTTGTACTTGTTTTACCCATATGTAAAATGGGGATAATTATACCATTAAGATTATTGTACAGTGCATGGTGCATTCCTTGTGCATGCTGCTTTAGACAAATAAATGAGAGGTCACTGACTTCAAATCAACCTCTGTAGTGGCTGAGTTAATGAAGTGTTCGTTAAAGAAACCTGTTGAAGTTCAGATCACATTGGGCGTGGTAATGTATAGCAAATCTGAGGAACAGATAGAGACGTCACCATAAGCCACCAGCATTCAACACTTTCTTTGACCTTTTAATGTACAGACTTTGCTATTGCCTCATTTCAGATGGTGGAACAAAAGTAAATCTGTAGTGGCTACAAACACACAGTCCCACTCAGATCCCGTTGTTCTCTCTCACATGCCCAGAATGATTTGTCATTACTACACGTTCAACAAGGTTGAGGAAGTGAGATCCCTGGAAAAGGAGGCCTTGTATTGCATTCTGCCAAATAGAAAAGTGTCTTGGTGGTTATTGTGTCTGAGTAACACTGAGTAAAATCTATGGCCTTTGACTCGTGATGTACTTTGCTCTTTGAGAGTAGAGATAAGGACCCTGACCTACAATAATCTGTAATTTATACAATAGGTGTTTCTGTTTCTAACACTATCCTGCACTATACCTACTAGCAGTGGGCATTTGAGCTGTGTACAGTATGCAATAAATATACAATAAAATTGTATGCACACGCAAAAGCTTCTTTAAAAGAACATGAAATTGGTAATAGCAAGCCAGAAAAGATGGTTGAGGATTAAACCTACCATATATGGGCACAGCATAATGCAGCTGTGTAATACTAAAGTGTCTTCCCATTGGTAGGCCAAATTCTGCCCTCAGAAACCCATGTGGAACCACTGAAGTCGCTTCATGGCAGTATTTGGTGCATGGCAATAAATACATGTAGCCAGGAGTAATTATATATCTTGTTCAGAAGCCTCTGGTATTGGCAGCTGGTAGAGACAAGGTTCTCAACTAGATGGACCATGTCTGTTCTGCAGTGTTCAGAATTACAAGATGGAATTATATAAATATTCTCTTGAAGTGTATTGCACATGATTTCACTTGATTTGGGAGAGAGTGGATGTATCTCTCTTTCACTGCAAGACTTTTCCATCTGTAAATAATGTGGTATTTTTCAAACCAGTAACATAAACCCTTGACCTAAACCATAAAATCATCACCTGTGTCATTAACCAGTCTACATTTCCACCCAGTTAATCCATTGCTTTTCCCATTGCAGATTGCCTTTGCCAGGAGGTCATATCACCAACTCTTTGCGCGATGGTCTCAGCTTTTCCCAAAATTGCCTCTGCTATGTGATAGCATCCCCACATACGAGCAAAGGCCCCCCGTTCTTGACAGATTGGAGTAAGGACCTGCACAAAGGACGTACATTCAAAGTCAGATCTCTCACATGGAAGCGGAATATGCTGAGACTAGATTGCTATGAACAGCCTTGTAGTAGGCAATGTTAAGGTTAAATAATTTGGACATTGCACTGTGTTTGCTTTCAGAATGTATTATGGAGGTTTAAACACAAATATTTAAAAAAACAGTTTTAATTTTATATATTGATAGGTACTGCTTTCAGAACATCCTACTGTTCTGTAACCCAATCTCCCTTTGCATTACAGAGCATGGTTGAACAACTGTTTTCCTAGACTTTCACTGAGTTGGTGAGTTGAATGGGTCTGAGTGGGTTTGTGGGGGAGCTCTTTTGTAGGCATTAACCCAATGTAACTTTTTGTATGTTTGTGTGTTTTCTTATACACATAAGTGCTTAGCATTTGACACTTGCTTTAAATTAAATCTAAATAAATATATGTGTATGTCATAATGCGTGAAAAGCAATGTAGCATATGTTTTTACAAGTTTTAAAACCTGTGATTACAATTTTATTTTACAAAAGTGAATATATCTTTAGTTAAACTAATTCAGAAAAGAGCCTGAACGTGTCAAATCTCTTGTACAATGCAATTTACAGATGCAGAACCTGATTGATGAAGCATTGTGGTTTCCTGGGAATTTACTGTTACACAACTGAATCATTTTTGTATTGTTTCCTTATCTAGCTAGTAACAGTTACCAAGCAACTTACAGACATACCTTTCCAAGCTGTGTTGAATGGTTTCTTCCACCACAAAACTTTAAAAGTGCTTTCTTCCCAAGTTTGTTCTGGCCAACATCTCTCTGTGCCTCTGTGGGGTCTTGTACACATGTGCAACACCCACTGTACTCAAGTTTTAGGGCTTGTATATATGGGGAAAATTACCAGCATATCTATGCAGGTGTAAGTATACTGGCATTGCTATGCTGATAAAACTCCCCGTGCGGGCATTCTTATCTCATTGAAGACAATGGGAGTTTTTTCAAATGATTCAGTTGAGAATTTAATTTGATCTTCAACAAGCATTGCCTCTGAGAGTAAGGGCCTGTCTACTCAGGGAAAATTACCAGCATAGCTATACTGGTAAAACTTCCCCCATGGACACTCTTATCCCAAAATAAAAGTGCTTTTTTTCTGATTTAACTTAGGGCACTTTCAAAGTGATGATGTTTGTTGAAGGTCAGATTCTTTTCCCAGTTGAGTCACTTGACAAAACTCTCATTGACTTCAGTGGGTGAAGAATAGAACTGGCACTATATATAATAAAATCCACACAACTGGTGACCTGATAAGTGGCATGACTGCCCTAGTAGGGAATATACTAGGGAGCAAATTCAGTGATTCCGAACCAGAGATCTGATAGGGTGACAGCTCATGACCACAGGCCAATTAAATGACAATGTCAAATGTGAGATAAATAGCAAATTTTGGGTGGGATGGAGGATAATGTGTTAAAAGGGGAATGCAGTTTGTAATGAGGGACAGTTAGGCAGTATAAGTGCTGGGACATTATTCTCATATGCTTCAGTCCTGTACATTTCATACCTCAGCCCAGAAAGAGTACAGATACCTATCAAATCTGAAAGCAAATATTCCAGCTATACTCACCGAGACTGTTACAAACTTAATCATTTTAGACCTTGAAAATTTAATTAATAGCCATTGTGTTTAATTGCTTTTGGTGCCTCAGCTTTGTTTTCTTTGTGATTACTTGCTGAATGTGTACAATACTTTATAGATTTTTTTTTAATATTTCTATTGTGATGACAAAGCTCAGCAGTGACACTTGCTGGCTAGGAATTAGATATCTGATTTTCAGTAGGTCTCCCAGCTGTATTGAGCAGATAGTAAGAGAGAAGATGTTGGGGTTCATTAAACTTATCTTCTCCCTTAATGAGGATCCCTTAATGAGGATAAGAGGCAGAGACACATTCCTAATAGTTTACAGCCTCGCTCTGTAATCCTTATCGCAAATCACTGTTTCACTAGCTGTCCAATCCTGTACTTACACAGGCAAAACTCTTGTTGAAATCAATCGGAGGTTTGCGTGGCTGGGAAGTAGGCCACCAGAAGTTAGAGTTGGGAATGTGTCTCTATAGCAGGGGTTGGCAACCTTTCAGAAGTGGTGTGCTGAGTCTGTATTTATTCACTCTAATTTAAGGTTTCATGTGCCAGTCATACATTTAACTTTTTTAGAAGGTCTCTTTCTATAAGTCTATAGTATATAATGAAAGTATTTTGTAAGTAAAGTAAATAAGGTTTTTAAAATGTTTAAGAAGCTTCATTTAAAATTAAATTAAAATGCAGAGCCCCCCAGACCGGTTGCCAGGACCCGGGCAGTATGGGTGCCACTGAAAATCAGCTTGTGTGCTGCCTTTGGCACGCATGCCACAGGTTGCCTACCCCTGCTCTATAGTCAGGGAAAATGGATTTTTATACTGTATAAGTCAAGTATGAGCATGGAAAGAAAGCAGAGATCCTATTTCTTTATTTTCCATGGCATTTTTTCCAAATTAACAAATTTCACAACTGATGGCAAATGCGCTTTAATGCTGGAATATAAAAATGTCCAAAATAGAATACTTCTTATTGTTTATACTTTCTTGCTTTTTCTGATGAGTGCTGCTGAACCAACAGTCAGTGTCTGTAAAATACAGAAATATATTACTTGTTTTCCATTTAGACTGTAGGGGGAGCTGTATGTAGTTAACAGCTTTGAAATTGCTGTAGTATGTTTGTAATTCATCTCATATCATCTGAAAATACAGTTACAGCAACTGCATATGGACATGCTGAGTACATTCATACTGAAACAATGGTGTTCCTGTTAGGGAACTAGTTCTGAACACTGAAAATCTAAATAGTCGAATGTTATCTTCATGTGCATTGTTGGGGTAACCTCAGTCACAAATATGTTCCCTGTACTAGAAACCCACTGCCCCAGATAAGTACTATTGATTTGGTTCTTTGCAGATTTATTGTAAAGAAAGTAGGCTGGGATTTTAAAAGGAAACTGGACATTTAAAAATCCCTAGGCACTTCTGAAAACCTTAGCTGTAATTCTTATAACAGTGATCCCATCAACTGGAATACATCTTAAAAGCCTGGCAAGTGGAAGTTTAATTCCCTGCGAGAAGGGTTCTGTGCCAGTAGGGAACAGTTCAGGACACATTAGAAGTGCCTAGGATTTGTAAATGAAACAGGTGAAACTGTAAATTAACATGGCTTGATTCAGTTTTCATTCTCTGCTCAAGAGCATCCCAGCTGTACAATCCTGTGAAAAATCTTGCAAAGAGCCTGCCCACATGATGGTCAAAAGCTAACATTAAACCCGAGTGCCTAAAATGGAATGATAACGGAAATGAATTTGTCTCAATGTATCTTGGGAAGTGATAAATAGCAACTTTCAGTGATAGAAATGCACAGAGTGAAACTGACAGCCACAGGCATTGTCCATGTGTAGGAGATTCAATTAAGTCAGTAAGTAACAATGCATCACCCTGGCTGTACTAAATGGTGACTAATGTCATTTCTTGCTGGTTGCAATCACCATTGGATTATAAAGTTACATATTCTTTCGTTAATGTAGTGATATAATCCATGCTCACAGTAGTAATTCCTGTGCTCAACACCATGACTTTTTAAAGTGAAGGTGTCAGTTTATAAACTGACAGGCATAGGAAATGTTTCCCCATTATTTTTTTCGATTGCACCTGTATTTACCAATCACTTACCTCCACCATTTCATTTCCTTTAACTTCCTGTTCATGGGAGAATGTTTCTGTTTTGCACACAAGCTTCCCACCTATCATGTTAACTGTGCACTGTGAACACAGATTTTTAAAACATAAGTATTTATAGTAGCCCAGCAAGTACATTTCTGGTAGACAATTTAGGCCCAAAAGGTAGAAACTGGGAAATTCAATTAGAATGGTAGTTAGATACGCAGATAAGAAAGAATGGAAGTGCAGATACCCATATTCATTAATCTCATGCTAACTTCAGATTGACAGGAGTAATGAGCATCTTGTTTAGCATTCAATGAAAACTTCTCTAACTGTTGAAACAATACCAATACCTGTATAAATGCTACTTCTTGGTGTGCGGGAAATACAGATATATTAGAAAGACTTTACAGTTATTGGTATTGTATGTAAAGTTAACTGGCAGCTGAAATATGCTAAATCGGAGTAAAATTTGTCCTACGAAATGAAGGACTATACATTGGGTTTTGCTACACTTCATCCAACTGTTGGTCCATGTAGGATGTTATCCTGGCAGTGGTGGCTGGGGATCTCGAACTTTTTATTTTTAAATAAGTAGTGTGGACCACATCTTAACAAAAAGATTGTCTCAAACTGCCTTTATTTCTATCCATATCCATGACCCAACTCCTCTGCCACAACTGGTAGCTATAGCAATACCCTACATGAAAAAATAGTAAGAACATATTCAGGGTGTCTTATCTTTTTAATGTGCTTTATCAGCTAGAAACTACATGGAGAGCTAGCACCATGGGAACAGTCAGCTCTATTCAGACCACCAGGTGTGCTCCACACGCAACTATTGGGAATCACTGTTTCAGGGGGAAGTGAAAAACTCCATAATGCATATAGAGCCAATTATTCATGTACATGGGGAATAAAATTCATCCCTGGGTTGATCAATTTATGCACCGAAGCAGCAGATTTGATTACCTTAAGAAATGTTACCTTATACTTGAGCATTTTAATGAGCTGTTGTGTGACAAGAGCTGAATTAGTACAAAGCATTCATTTTTTCTTAGAGGTTAATGGGGGTTTCTTCAAACTGTGCTTTGTAGCAACCATTTCTCCAGCTGAAAGGGTCTGGAAGCAGCTCCTTCTAAAGCTAGAGGAGTTTGCTCCTCTTAAGTTGTTTAATGTGTTGCCTCCACAACTTTCTTGGGACCTGGTAACATGAGAGTTTGTGACACAAACTTAGATTCCCTGTGTCACTAATCACAAAGCCAGCTAGACAAACAGTCTTTCTGGCTCCTTCACTTATGTAACCTGCATGCTCGTGTTAAAGCTTTTAAGTTTTACTTAATTTCTTACTCATCAGTAGAAACAAAGATCCTGTCAGAAGCAATTGAAGTTTCCTAAAGGGAAAGAAATTCCACTTGCAAAATGACACTGAAATACTAGTCAGGGAGCAGTTATTGTTCTTGAAATATATTACCTTTATTTTTTTGCCATCCATAGTAGTGATGTCAGCCTCTTTCCCCAGAGTAAATGAATTTGTTAGAGACTGCTTAGGTGTTTTTGATGTCACAACAAAGTTGTTTCCATTTTGTTGTATTTCAATAACAGGCTTAATGTCTTTGGCAACCTTGATGACATCATCTGCCAATGCTGCAGAAAAGGGAAAAGTGGAATTTTAACTTCTCTATTATGCAGAGGGAAGTATGGGGTTTGTATGTTATGCAGATAAAATACTTTGATTCAATGAAGTGACAAGGTTGACACAAATCAACAACAGAAAAGGAAGTCAAAGTTAGATTACCCAGTTCTCTATGGACATACAATTTCATTGATGGGACACTTGGTTTTAGATTCCTTTTGTTATAATCTGGGAGATACAATAAATTAATTTCTCTTTTTCAGTTGTGTGCATACTTTACCACTGGTGAAAGGCTGACCACCTTTTCCATGTTCTTTTCTATTCTATATAGTTTTTTTCTTAAATCACCGTAATATCTGAGCACCTTTAGTACTGCACTAAGTGACATGAGTAGCGTTACATAAGGTTCATTTTCTTTCTCATCCTCCCCCAGGACACACTGAAGTCCCCTAGGTAGCCACAGGACAGCAACAGTGCAAATGTCCCCAGGCTTCCTCATCAATAGGCATCAATGCTGACCTGAAAGGATCAGCTTTGGGGCTGAGGGCATAGTTCAGGCAACATGCTCTTTGAGAAGGGATTTTCACTGAGTGAGGCATTCCGCTCTATTTAATTTGATTGTTTTGCTGCAACTGACGAAGCAAACTATGGTGGTGTTTTTTAGTAACCTGGACTCCTCTGAGAGGTAGCTAGAGACCATTAAACTCATTTCATGTAGGCTAACAGCCAGCCATTAGGTAATCAGTGATTACTGTCAGAGGCTTTATGTGAACTGGTAACAGAGCTGGAGAGGCTCTATATCCCATTACCAATGCCCTACTAGTTAACCTTATAAACTGAAACAGGTCAACTGATAGGAAAGGTATTTCAGTAGAAGCCTTTCATGAGAAGACCAGTCTTGTGGTTAAGGATGAGTCGGTCTGGGTTTTATCCCTGGCTTTTCCCACAGATCTGTGAGACACTCTTGGGCATGTATCTTCACTTCACATCATATCTAAAATGGGAATAGTAACACTTACCTACCTCATGGAACGTGGTTTTGTGAAAAACACTTTCAATATTCCCTGATGAAAGGTTCCTTAAATGCAAAGTATTGTTATATTTCACAAACCCTGCAATTTGTAGGAGGGGGGAAGACACTTACCAAGGGCTTTCAGAAATTCTTCATAGTTCTCTTGAGAATAGACCTGCCATGTTCCATTGAATGCCATTATGGATGGTGCAGTACAGTATGGCAGTGATGCCAGAAAGAGAATGGAGCAGCCATCTACTGAATTAAATGCTATTTATACAGAAAGAAATGTGCCCTGTCTCATGAGATGGTCTGCTAATTATTAACAATACAGTATCAATTATTAATCATCTGTTTATTCTTAATAGAAATAACCTCTAGTTCATTGTCGTCTGTGGCTGTCTCTTTACCTTGACTGTCTCTTTCCTAGCAAGTTTATTTCTTCCAAAATAGATTAAACTAAAGTATAAAATGCAGACTAAGAGTAGCAACTTGGGGAGCTAATGTGAAACAGCTATTCCAGGCTATTTCCCTGTGTAGGCAGACCCTTGTCTTATTGAAAGCCAATGGTACTTAGGTTCCTAAATGGATAAGGGTTTGTGTACTTATAAAATTTGTATCACTTTAAATATACTGGTATAGTTAAAGCAATACAACCTCTCTAGCTTATTCCATAAAGGAAGGGGAATAAGCTATACTGGCGTAAGGCACCTTTGTACAGGTATAAGCATGTCCGCATTAGGAGTTATACTGGTATAACTATATAAATAAAAAGAATCACACCCCAAACTGATACAATTATACTGGTACATAAACTGTGTAGACCATACCTAAGTCATTAGTTAAAATTATACTTAGGCTCGTAAGTCACTGAAGCACATTTGAAAATTTTACCCATTTTCTAAATAAAAGTGTTCAGTTATATAAAACTTTAGAGAAATAGTCGCTGTGTCTGAAATTATATTTCTTATATATTGTAATAAATCCATGGCCAGTGAAGAGCTTCATGGCTCACTATGCTGCATGTGGGTACTCGGAACTTCACTGAGACAGTGACGATAGAACACAGATCAGTCTGTTCCAAAAGAACTGGGCCCTACCATGTGAGGAAAAGAAGAATCTCTTTTAGTGATGATCAGTACAGGGCCTATGACCCACAGCTGATCAGTTCCGATTCCATCTAGTAGATATCAGTGGGGCACATATGCACTAATCAGTTTGTTACAATATTTAAATGTATTTAGTGATGGTCCCATATGTACAGATTTAAAGGGGAAACAAAACATGGAACTGTTGCCTGGGGATTGAAGTGGAAAAATAAATGGGAGTACTTAATTCTTGATTGTTACTCTCCACATTCATAACCTCAGAATTCCCCACTCACATTGTAATACTCATCCCTCCTTGATCAAGCCTGACTACTGGCTTCGGAAGGCATTAGGTAAAATTGTATGTGGTTTGCAATAAAATTGCTTAATTCAAATAGTGTTTGTGCCCTAGAGGTGACTGACCTGTCTAAGGCAACATTTCTAGTACTGTACTACAGACTAGGTAGTAGTTTTTAGCTGAATGGGAAAACAATGATGAATTTTTCTTACAAATTTACTTTACATTGTTGTCCAGTTTTAATTTTTAGAGACAAGCCCAAATTGGGATCAGAGATCCAAATACACCCCAAACTTTGGGACAGTTCAAGTCTCTCTCTAATTCATCACGGTTTTAATCAGTGAGCATGCCACAGGATTAAGAGTTAGGAGATCTGAGTTCTAGTGCTGGCTACTAAACCTCCACTTGGTTTTAAGAGCACACTGCCCTAAATTATATTGTCTTTAATCATTTGAATGTTTTAAAATTAGTTTTAGAGATCCAATTTATGATTTTAAAATATTATATATTTGTTAATAAGGAATTTTAAAACATTTGAAAAGGATTTGCTTTAGCTGAGCAAGCCATTGATGCAACAGTGTGTTATCCTGTCCCCAGCTCTAGCCAATACTTGATGCTTCACAGGAAGGGGGAATATACAGACTGCACCTTGCCAACAATGCAATGCTGCTCATCAGGCAGCTCATCTGTTTGCAACTGAAAGTTTCAATTTCTGTGAGGAGTTCATGCACAAGCACCGGACTTGAACTTTGGAAAAGTTCACTGACTCAAAGATTTCATTAAATTTCTCATAGTGACCTGTCCTCATGGTCCTCCAGCAGCCAGACCTTGGGAAGCTAAACATTAAACCAGGGGTCGGCAACCTTTCAGAAGTGGTCTGCTAAGTCTTCATTTATTCACTCTAATTTAAGGTTTCGCGTGCCAGTAATACATTTTAACATTTTTAGACGGTCTCTTTCTCTAAGTCTATAATATATAACTAAACTATTGTTGTATGTAAAGTAAATACATTTTTTAAAATGTTTAAGGAGCTTCTTTTAAAATTAAATTAAAATGCAGAGCCTCCCTGACCGGTGGCCAGGACCTGGGCATTGTGAGTGCCGCTGAAATTCAGCTCGCGTGCCACCTTCGGCACACGTGCCATAGGTTGCCTACCTCTGCATTAAACTAAAGTGCACAACAATGGTTAGCCTCTGTTGCACTCACAATTAGGATGTATAAAGGGATTTCTCTCTGTGTGTATATGTATATATTAGGGACAGAATTCACATGTTCATCAATCCATAGTGTGACAAAGCTCCGACCTTGTCTCAGTGGGTCCTGCACTTCCTGGTGGATTACACTAGCCTCAGAGGCTCTCTGTGACCCTCCACATAGCTCTTCTCTCTCTAGATGCAAGGGTCACAGCCAGGACTGGCACCAGGGTTTCTGGCGCCCTAGGCGCCGGGCCATTTCACCACCCTGCGCGCCGGGCCATTTCACCACCCTGCGCGCAGGTCTCGGGGCTCCGGTGGACCTGCCACAGGCATTCCCATGGAGGGTCCGCTCGTCCGCGGTTCTGGTGGAGCTGCCGCAGGCATGCCTGCGGCAGGTCCACCCAAGCCGCGGGACCAGCAGACCTTCCGCAGGCAGGACTGCGGCAGCTCTACCGGAGCTGCCTGCCGCTGCCTGGCAAAATACCACCCCCCCACCCATAATGCTGGCGCCCTAGGCAACTGCCTAAGTCGCCTAAATGAAAGCGCCGGCCCTAGTCACAGCCTACTGAGCCATTTTCATCATAAGCCAGCAAGAGAGGTGAGGAGAAGTTATCCTCCCTCACCCAGTCTCTGTTGTCTCCCAGTCTCAGTGATTAGTCAGGGAAGGGAGGGGGGAGCCTAGGCCCACCCTCTACTCCAGGCTCCAGCCCAAGAACCCTGATAGTAGCAGCTCTTGGTAGCTGACTTTTTGGAAACAGGACGAGTATGATTCCCTGGGCCACTTCCCCACAGCAGCCCCCACTTTCTCAATATCTACATCACCCTTACCTCAGAGCCTCCTTTCTTGTGCCTGATAAGGTTTGTACTGCTCCATTTCTCGAGCAGTGTGGCTCCTTTCTACAGCTCCTGGCACACTCACACCTGACTAAGTGGGAGCCTTTTAACTAGTTTCAGCCAGTCCCAGGTTGGCTTCAGGTGTACTGCTTTCTGGAAGGATCTTAATTGGCCCAGGTGTCTTGATTAACCTGGAGCAACTGCCATTTGGTTACCATGGTAACAGGGATTTGTTTAGCCTAATGCTAACATACCTGTTTCTCACTATTTTCCTACAGCCATCTGGCCTTGTCCCATCACATATCTCCCCCCGCACCTTGGCTCAATACCATAGAGTTGGGCAACCTGGGACACCAGGCAGTGTGCTCGTGACAGACCATCAGTGTTGCCGTGGTGGCATCCAGCCCTGTGCCCTATGCAGAACTGGAACGGTTGGAGGGACAAGAACCACCTGGTGACCCTTGCATTCTTTTCCTTATTCCATTGCATCCACTGGAGGGGTGCATGGTCTGTCACAAGAGTAAATCGCTGGTCTAAGAGGTAATAACACAGTGTCTCTCCCTGGCTCATTTGACAGCAAGGCATTCTCTCTCCACTACTGCATATTTCTGTTCTCTTGGGAGCAGCTTTCTGCTTAAGTAGAGGATAGGGCGTCCCTCTTCTCCCACCATTTGCGACAGAACCGCCCCCAACCTCACCTCAGAAGCGTCTGTTTGTAGAATAAATTCCTTGTTAAAGTCCAAGGCTGTGACTACGGGGTCATTACAAAGGGCTGTCCGAAGGTCTGTGAATGCCCCTCTGCTGCGTTGGTCCACTTCACCATGTCTGGACCTCAGGTCTTTACCAGGTCCGTTAGGGGACTTGCCCTAATGGCAAAATGGAGAATAAAACATCTGTAATAGCCTACCACGCCTAGGAATGCGTGGACCTGCTTCTTTTGGGTTGGCCGGGGCCAATTTTGAATTGCCTCCAGCTTATTCGTTTGGGGCTTCACTATGCCCCTTCCTACAATATGCCCCAGGTACCTAGCCTCTGCTATCCCTATAGTGCATTTAGCAGGATTAGCGGTGAGGCCAGCCCGTTTGAAGGTACACAGTACTGCCTCAACTTTCTCCAAGTGGCGTATGGATTATGACATCATCTAGGTATACGTAATCCTCTAAGGAGAGAGGATCTGAGCCCAAATACTATGTCATGTTATCATAGTTATTAATTATGTTTATTATAGCAGTGCCTAGGGACTTGGCACTGTACAAACACCTTTGTAGAAGATGTGTTCTGTTTAAACTAATCTAATTAGTCATGTAGGGAAGTTAACTCCAGTTCAGAAAAGTTTATATTTCTTGCTCTCTCTGTTTCCCCCTCACAAACACAAATCTGTTTCCAAACAGTCTTTTCCATGGACAGTTTTAGGTATGACTCACTCCTATATTGTTGTCAAGTTTTACATTTTTTATTTAGCACACACCTTTTAAACACAGCATAGAATACAGGATCAACTACAGTATGACAGGCAAACATTGTTCTTGATCAATAGTAACAGATAAAACAGTGGCATGGAAACCCTCTTCTGAAAGTGTGGGTAGTTTAGAAACAGTAGCTGTCAAACATTTTAAAAATGAACTTTTCCATTTTTGCCTTGATCTTTATTTAAAACAGCATTAAATGTAATGTTACAAGGGTTATTTCATTCCTCTAGATTTCTATTGTCATCCTCTACAAAAATCATCTGTGTTCTCAGAAAAAGCCAGCTGTGCTACTGATTCTTTGGAGTGTTATGTCAAAAAGCATGTGACACAGCATTTTTCAGTTAATTTTTATGGGAGCTGAATTCTAAAAACTGAAGAAGGAAGTGAGTTCTGTAGAATTGAGGATTCCTCTGCACAGAAACTAAGCTTTAGTTTGGGGATTGGTGTGTGTGAGAATGTTCAGAATAATTTAGCAGTTGCCTAGACATGTCACTTCATGTGACATGAGAGATAATTTGTTATTACACATCCTCTGATCTCATTCATAAGAAGAGGCAATTACACCATGTGGGATGGGGGCTATATTGTATCTCATAACGGAACATGCTAAAACACATGAGCTAATATTGTTATGTAATTCACAGTCATTTATCCAGGTGAAAAGGGAAAAAAAATTCCTATGATTTTTTTTTCAACCTTCAGCCTTTTGAATAAAGAACCAAATTCAGCCTCACTGCTCATACCTGGGGCTTTAAAATACTGGGCTGGAATAAAAAACTTCCCTACCTTTCTGGTGCAGAAAAGTGTAAATTGCATCCTGTGCCAGCCTAGCTCATACAGCATGTTCATTTCAAAGGAAGGAGTTATGTTAATGCAGTGGTGAATTCTCCTCTGTGTGACCTCTGCCCATGGAAACTGTTGAGAGATTGCATTGAATAGCCCAGGGGTCGGCAACCTTTCAGAAGCAGTGTGCCGAGTCTTCATTTATTCACTCTAATTTAAGGTTTCACGTGCCGGTAATACATTTTAATGTTTTTTAGAAGGTCTCTCTCTATAAGTCTATATATTATATAAACTAAAACTAGGTTATGTACTTGTAAAATAACGGTTTTCAAAGATTTTAAGAAGCTCTTTTAAAATAAATAAAAATTGTTATTTTACGCTGCGGCGAGTCGCCCGCTGCTGTCTGCGTACTGTCACTTAGCGGCGCAGCCTAGAGGCCTGTGCCGACCCCGGTTCAATGGATCCGTCACCGAACCAGACGCAGTGCGTGGCTGCGCTGGGCGGCAGGACCAGAGGGCGGCAGAGGGCTGGAGTCAGGGCTGGGAGCTGGTAGTGGGGTGTACGTTGTCAGCAGGGGCGCTGGTATGTGTGGTGCCAGTTCAATGGGCTAGGGTTCGGAATTGTGAAGGAGTAAGCAGAGGGAGATGTTTGAGGAGTACAGGCTCGGCCGCCTGGGGGATGCACGGGTTCAGGCAGAGGGCTGATGTATGTGTGTGGTTGAGGTCGGATCAGCAGGGAGAGTGACTGATGACTGCCCCCTAGAACTCTCAACGCCGTTGCTCCTTTCCCTGGACTACCCTCTGGACCCCTACCCCAAGCTGCCCCCAGGTCCCACCCCTTCTAAACTCCTGTTTGTATTGTCCCAGACCTGGATTATTCCTACCTGCCCCTGATGCCTCCGACCCTCTTCACACTCCGTTCAGCCAGACCCCGGGACTCATGCCTATTCCAACCACTCCCTGTCCCTGCAGGACCGCTAGAACTCACGACCCAATCCACCCCCTACTCCTGCCTGCCCAACCCGTCACACCCGCTCTCTGACGGCCCCAAGAACTCCAACTCTACAACCCCCACAGCTCCTTGTCCCCTGACCACCCCCTAACAGAGACACCCACGCTGTTGCTCTGTTCCCTGATGCCCTGACCCCTGTCACCCCTGTCCCTCACACCCAGGACTCTCCATGACCCATCAACCCCGCCCCACTAACCACCCCCGGATCCCAACCTGCTCCCATATCCTCTCCCCACCCTTATCCAACCCCCCCAGCCTGGTCCCTTAACAGAGGCCACCAGAGTAGATATGCTGCTCTGCGGGAGCACACAGCCCCGCCCCTCCGGTTGAGCGGGGAGCATGTCTGCCTCCCCGCAGAGCCAAACGCTGCTCTTGGAAGCGCACAGCCCCAACCCCCAGAGCGCTGCGCGGGGCGGCAGGGCTCCAGGGGAGGAGAGAAGGTGGGGGAGCGGCCGGCAGCTTGCTGCGGTCGGCCCCGCGTTCCGGCCCAGGAGCTTGGAACCCGCGGCTTGCCGTGCCGGGAGAGTGGGGCCATTTCCCCATGCTGTGCGCACGGCTATGCTTCTGCTCCCTGCCCCCACGGGGGAAGTGGAGGGCAGAGGAGAGAGCGCCGGGCTGGGCAGGATTTTTAGTGGCATGCTGGAGTCCCGGCAGGCTCCAGTGTGCCATTAAAAATTGGCTCGCGTGCTGTCTTTGGCACGCGTGCCATAGGTTGCTGACCCCTGGAATAGCCCATTTCTCTGTTGTCCTGACCATGTCCCCTCTCCAACAAGCACTGCCCAGTTTTGCACTAGCGAAGAGGAAATAGCAATAAGTTTCCACACCATAAGCTCTCCTCTGGAAATATTCCTGCCACTGGAACTCTGTCTCTGGGTTTACACTACCCTAATCTGGGCTGAATCTGGCCCAGTCACTGATCAAAACAGTTGTGACCACTTAAACGTGTTCAGATATAGCATCATTTGACAGTTTACAATATATCACAGTGAAATAACAGCTGTGGAGTTTAAATATGTTTAAAATCCCACTACATCGTAGCACACACAGCAATTGCACGCATGCTCCTTTGCAAAGCCAAGAGAGGCTCAAAATCACTGCCTTACTTTTCTCCCACATGGCTTAGCTGTGTAAACATAAGTGCGTCAAGGCCCTGTTTCAGTGAGGTATTTAGGAACATGCCTAACTTTCAGCACACCAGTGGTCTCACTGACATCTAGTTATGCATGTACTTTGAGTACTGTGCTGAATTGGGCCCAAGCAGGGTTACATTTTAATAACAATACACACATCAACATTCTTCTGATACAGGATATTCAATAACACTCAGGGGCTTAATACAAAATGATAAGATTGTATCCATGAACCCCTACTGTATCTGATAAATAGTGCTGTTAGCTGAAAAGTGGTACACTATATGAAGTGGTTGTCTAATTATGTAGGGTTAGAGTGAGATTTTGAAGGTTTTCTCCAGATTTCTATAGATGCCTTTAAGAGGGGTATATTGTGATTTCTTATACTGTAAATCACTGTGGAAACCTTTATTTTATACATAGATAATAAAAAGAGAGATGCTAGTCTGAATTTTAAGGTTGGGATTGTCAAAGGAACCAAGTGTCTAAATCCCTTTGACATTCAATGGGTGTTTGGTGCCTAATGCCTTTAAGCCTCTTTGGAAATCCCAGCCTGTGTTTCTGAGTGTGTTGGAAATCATTTTTCCCGTAGCTCAAGCGGTTCTTCTCCATGCTTGTACACACTGATAGTAACCTGCCCCGTTTCAGAGCCATATTTGTTCTTGACATAGATGCTGTATTTTCCTGTATCGTCACTGCAGACTTTCTCAATGGTAATTGTGACAACTATCCCCTTCACATCCATTTTGTAACGATCTTTAAAAACTACTACCTTCTCGTTCTTGAACCAAGTGATTTCTGGGTAAGGATCACCAGATATGCAGCATGTCAAACACAGGGTCTGTTTTAAAAATATAGTAAATACAGTGTTACAGTGGCAATTCACAGCCAGTGGCTTAAAGTATAATTTGACAAAGAAGGAAAGATAAAAATGGATCTCCAGAAATGCCCACAAGTTCCTGATCCAGGAACTGGTAAGTTCTTATCAGTGCAGACACCCTGGCCTCAGGCAAGCTACCTTCCCACTTTTCTGTCTCAGTTTCCTCATCTGTATAATGGGGATCACACTGCTTATTCACCTATCCCAGAGAGGGACTTGAGAGGATTAACTGATTAACGTTTGTTAAGTGCTTTGAAGATGGAAAGCACCATATAAATGCTATGGATTACTATTGTCTGCAGTATTTTTGTAGCCTTGTCGATCCCAAGAGATGAGATTATCTCTCATGTATTATTATTTTTACTAATTATTTGTATTACCTAGGAGACCTAGTCATTGACCAGAACCCCATTGTGGTACAAATACAGAACAAAAAGATGGTTCCTGTCCCCAAAGAGCTTTAGGTATAAGACAAGAGATAGCAGGTGGATACAGATGGGAAGTAAAGAGGAAACTCTGAGATGATACTGGTCAGCATGAGAGGCAGTGGTTTGAGAATACAAGTCTATGGGCCTGATTCTGATCCCAGCAATTTTTTTTTACCTAAAACAGATACTGTACTTCTCTTATTCAGGGCATAGGACAGCATGATCTTACAATACCATTTTGCTTGCCAGGAAGTGGAAGGCTTCATTTTTTAAGCGCACAAATCTTTAGCCATATAGGAAATTGAATCCATGCAACTGAAATCAATGCTACTCTGTTTGGGGCCATTAACAATGGAAGTATGTTTAACTGCTTTGAAAATGTTAGGGATCATTAATGTGACCATAAAATTGAAGGCTGTTTTAGTTTCTAGGCTATGAAGAAGTTATTCATTATGATACAGGACAGGAGTCCCTCAATAGTAGGATCTAGTTGAGTTGAGAAGTATATCAGAGGTGGCAAAACTAGGTTCTTGAGGGGGCTGGCAAGATTTATATTATTAGTGAACAAATCTACCAAAGCAAAACCTAAATAAGGTTGTTAAAATTACAAATTGTCATGGCTATTCAGACTGTTAAGCTGGACAGGTTCATCTTCTTTTGGATAGGTGTAGGGGGTCTTACACACCAGAATAATGTGAATGGAGAGAATGACTGCTCCACATTTTTATTTATTTAGTGCATGGCAATGGTGTGTCTGACACTGTACAAACACACCAACTGCAACCTGTGTACAGCTCCTGCAGGGGTGTAGGTTTCCCTGCAGGGAGGCATCTTTGCTTAGAAGTCACGACATCACAATGAGATAGAATTACTTTCTCCAGCCTGCAGCTTTAAACAAAGGGTGGTTATGGTTCAAATTTAATTACTCTTCCTTCCATTGGCACAGCTGCAGTTATATGAAGTACAGGTGGCTTATATTAATCACTTTCAAAACCTCGGTTATACATGTCTAAACAGAAGTGAGGCATTTTAAGTGACCTCAGAAGCAGCTAGGATTTTTGATGGGGCTGGCCAGTTGGTGAGATTTAGACATTATGGGCTTCTTTCTTCTGCCACTTTCCCCAGGGTAAATCAGGAATAACTCCATTGAAGTAAATGGGACTGATTCTCATTTGTGCTAAGGCCCCTTTATACCACTCTGGCAGTGTAAAGGGACCTTAAAGTGGGCATAAATTACATTTACAGTCATTTTAAAGCCTCTTTACTCAGCCACAGTGCCCTTAGAGTATAGGAGAATCCAGTCCAATAGATTATAAAACTAGTATGACAGAAGGATCAAGACCCATATATAAAGTTGTTAGCCTAAAGCAGGGGTTGGGAAGAGAGACTAGGGGCATGTGAAACAGCTAAAATAGACTGTTTTCAGCACCTGAAAACTAGGATGTGGTGTCTAAGGAGAATAGTTGAATAAGGATAGAGCTGTTCATGTAACTTTTTCTATGGTTAGCATTAAAACTATTCTTGCACTTCACAAGTGCACAAAAATGGAACCTGGACGCCTTGCTAGATTTGTGAATTTCAAAGGGAGCTCCTGCCCCACCCCCAACAATTTTCTCCTACAGAGAAGGTGTGTGTGTCTGGAAGGACCACCCACCATCATGTTGCTAAGTGATGTTAGCACGGGTATCACACCAGGCCTTTGACAACTGCAATGGCCATCCCCTATATGGGGACACAAGGTAGAGGAAAGCTGCTTATATGCTTTTCCTGCCAGCCATCCTTGCAACCTGGCCATGATAGGTATACAGTTACTTAGTATTACCTTATCCTCCATGATGGTGGCAACATCTGGCAGACCTTGAACAACTCTGGCACGATCTGGGAAGGAACAAATGTGACTGTTCAGCTTTACATACCAGTATGGCTCTTTGATAATATAATAATAGGAGATATACCTATCTCATAGAACTGGAAGGGACCTTGAAAGGTCATTGAGTCCAGCTCCCTGCCTTCACTAGCAGGACCAATTTTTTTTTTTTTTTGCCCTAGATCCTTAAGTGACCCACCTCAAGGATTGAGCTCACAACGCTGGGTTTAGCAGGCTAATGCTCAAACCACTGAGCTATCCCTCCCCCTTTTGTATGACAGAACCAAGGAGAATATGCAAAATTTGTTTACTTACTCTTTTCTACTATCACTGCTTCCCTGAAAGTAAGAAAAAGAAAATTAGAGAGAAATTTAGTAATTTTTATTTATTAAATTTGTACCCTGGATGTTTTTAATAGGAACCTGTTCCCTAATTTTTATAGAGAACTTCACTTCCAAAGTGAAAGCAAAGATATGCAGTAGGGTAAGATATTGGAACAGGGAAAATGTCTGAAATTTTCAGGGATTCTCTAGGTTTCATCTGGGGGGCATAATGAAGGGGTTTTTGGCCAGTTTCTGGAACTAGAGAGACATGTAGAAAACAATTTTTTTAAATTCTTGATAAACTTCATAGTTGCCAGTGGATAATGCAGCTCCTCTAATGTTTGCTTAAGGCTTGATCTCACAAGTGCTCCACCCATGAAAGATCAGAGGTCCTTTCTGATTCACTAGTCACTATAAGAAACAGCTGATGTTGGAGTTTCAGGTTCATGTCTAGGAAAATGTCTTCTTTAAAAGTGAATTTAGTTTTGAAAACTGTCCCAGAGTGACAGTCTCGAAAGCAGAAGCCCTCTGTGCATCTACAGAAGAGTTACCTCACAGGGACCAGGAAATGCAGGCTTCCTCCTGGGATCACATCATCATGCCTCAAATCTGATTTGGAAGGGTCACTCCTATATGTGAAAGGGAACACCATTTCCATGCTTCTCAGACTTAGGAGTGGCTATGATCCTGCCATGCCTTTTCTGCTGACCCAACATTTTTTTCCATGGTTCACACTGCCAATCCCTGTGGAGCCATCCCTGCTGTAGCTGCTGGCCCTTATGCCTCTCCTGCACCAGTGCCATGCTCAGCCCCCACCTTCCTGCCTGGCCTGCCCAGGTGTAGTGTCACTCCCCATCCCTGAGAGGGGACATGGCCTGCTGGAAATGGTTGAGGTCGGGCAGGCCCCTTGAGGGAGCCCTGGTGCAGGAGCTGGCCCCACAGCAATGTTGCAGAGAAGCAGTGCTGAGTGATCCACTGCCTACTTAGTTTTAGCCCCGTGGCCCCTCCGTTGTGATGGACGGGCTGTGGGGCCAAATCTGAGCAGTGCTGCAACTCCTGTGCACCAGGCTGCAATCCCACCCCCTCCTCACAACAGAGGACTGGTGGGATCAAACCTGAGTAGGAAGTGGACAGCCAGTGCTGCTCCTCCTCACCACTGCCAATGATATGTACTGTGTATAATGGGGGTACGGCTGTGGGCACCACTAGTGTACTGTGCCTTTTGCTACAGGGGCCCCAGTCCATCAGGGTCTAGACTGCATCCACCAACTCACATCACATCAGGTCCACTGCAAAGCTGTTAGATGGTAGTGAGAGTTAGTGGATAGCAAGCAGAGCAGCCTCTAAATTAGGGTTCTAGCGGAAGAAGATACTGAACTATTACCAACACCCTGAGCCATTCATCCCTCTGTGGGATCCATTTCCTAGATGTTGCAAACAGGCCCTGATTCTGAAATTGGATCCATGCTGGCAAATCCCTGCCCCTAAATAGGGCCTTAGTGATATCAATGGGGCTCTGCATTGGCATAAAGGTCTGTGTGTATGAATTTGATTTACAGCAGTGAGGGCAAACAGGATCCTAAAATGCTATTTTCTATTTATTGGACAATATTTATTGGACAATTGACCTACGCTGGTTAAAGTAAAGAAGGATATTATCTAAATGCATATGGACCTTCTCTCCCTTAATACTAATTAATTTTAATTTGCCTTAACTTCCAAAGCTATGGTTTACTTATACCTTGCCCAGACATTCTCCTCCCTGCAAATATGAGCTTTGAATAATTTCCTGCATTTAGAATTTTCACATTACCAAGGCTCTTTGTAAAGAGAAATCTGCCAGGACTGGATCTCCATGGTGGGATGTGCAACGTGGAGGTTAAGCCAAGCTGCAGAGTCTCATTTATTAACAAAAATAAACTAGGTGGTTCAGCTTTAAACGTAAACGTTTAGTTCTGTTTCAAATGTGAAAGTATTTGAGAAGAAACTCACTTTAGCCTTAGGTGTTCAGCCATTGCTTCTTCGAAAGCTGCAAGGAATAAAGGAGATTTTAAGAAGAAAGTCCAGTTTGCAGTTTGTTATTTCATAGATTTAATCTAATGTGTGTGATAATAGGGACATGTAGAGTCAGACATAGAACAGTATTTATAGCTGCCTCAAGAAAACATGTTATCTATTTATGTGCTGCTAAAACATCAAGGCTCTGATGCTCCCTTCCCACAGAGAAGTGCCAGGGAAGGTCAGGGCCGGTGCTACCATTTAGGCGGACTAGGCGGTTGCCCAGGGTGCCAGGATTTGGGGGCGCCAAAAAGTGGTGCCCTCCAATTTTTTTTTTAAGTGTTTGAGCAGCCACTGCCCTGGGAGGGAGAGGGAGTCTGAGCTGGCACCGGCAGCCCAGGGATTCCCCTGCGTCAGTGCGCCACTGCTGGCAGCCCAGGAGTTCCTCTGAGTCAGCGGGCCGCTGGCAGCCGAGGGGTTCCCCTGAGTCAGTGGGCCACCGCCGGCAGCCAGCAACCCAGGGGTTCCCTTGGGTCAGTGCGCCGCCGGCAGCCTGGAGGTTCCACCGTGCAGTTGCTGCTTTGCTTCTCCCACTGCCAATCAGCTGTTTGGTGCCGCAAGCCTGGGAGGAGAATTAGAGCAGGACAGCGTGCTCGGAGAGGACACGGAGCAGAGGTGAGCTAGGGTGGGGAGGTACCGCAGGGCTCCCTGGTCCTGGGGAGCTGCCGCGGGGGGCGGGGAGCGCCTCAGGGCAGAGGGGAGCTGCTGCAGGGCTGGGGGACGCAAGGTGGAAGTTTTGCCTAGGGCGCAAAACTTCCTTGCACCAGCCCTGGGAAAGTAATCTTAACAACTCTGAGAGGTCCCAGTGGCAGAGTGAGATTCACATTCTCTCCTCCAGGAGAGGGGGCAGGGATGCTTCCTGAAAACCCCACAGGTCTGTGGGCGAAGCAAATCAATTTTGGGTCATCTCTTAGGACAGCCCTATTCTCTCAGAGCTACCTCTCCCATGGCAGTAATGATCCCAAAGGAGAGTTGGAGTCTTCCTGCCATTAACTACTCTGCCTATAATATATGGAGATATACCTATCTCATAGAACTGGAAGGGACCCTGAAAGGTCATTGAGTCCAGTCCCCTGCCTTCACTAGCAGGACTAAGTACTGATTTTGCCTCAAATCTCTAAGTGGCCCCCTCAAGGACTGAGCTCACAACCCTGGGTTTAGCAGGCCAGTGCTCAAACCATTGAGCTAGCCCTCCCCTCATACTGCACAACACCCTCCTCTGTGCACTTCTCCCTACTCCCCCTCCTAATTCACAGCATACTATCCCCATAGCACTTTACAGAGCTCCCCCTCTGCTGTGCTCCCCATCTCAGCATGAGGGAGGGGAGCCTGAAGGCCCAAGTGAGGGGGAAATCTCAGAAAGTAGCAGGTGTTTAGCTCTTCCCTAAGACAGAAATGTTCTGCTCCAGTTCACCTTTCCCAGACAAGTCAGTTGACAGTCTGTGAGAATCTTTCCCATCAAATATTTCCAGGGTATATTTTCCCTTATCCGAATCCGTGGGATTCAGTATGTGTAGCCAGATCTGGTCCATTGTACTTCCACTTTTCAACCTCTCGCCACTTTCTAGTCGCTTCTCCCTAAGGAAAGAAATTATATCATTTAAACAACATTGAAGTAAAATTGCACAAGTTCTGAGATTAAACTGACTTTTTAGGGTCTATTAGTTAGAACAAGAGACTGGGAGCTAAGACTCTGAGGTTCTGTTTCTGATGGCCATAGACTCACTGTGGGCAAGTCTCTTAGGGCTGGATTATGAAAGGTATTTAGACAACTAAACATGCAGAAAGGCACCTAGTGGGATTTTCAAAAGCCCCTGGGTGCCTAATCCTAAATACCGTTGAAAATTTGGCCCTTCACCTCCAAATTTTGCCTGGCTGGAAAATGGGTCTATTCTGCAAGGGTGTTGTGAGGCCAAATTATCTAATGTTGGGGAAGAACTTTGACATGCTCAAATAAAAGAGTGTATAAATGTGAAGCAGGAGTGTCATTCAGTTCTTCAGAGTAGGGTGAGACGGTCATGCAGAGAAGTATAAAACAGCACAGATGAAGTACTTAAAAAATACATCCTCTAATGTCTGTAGCTGAGCTGTCATTTGATAGTATCATTATCATACCAGTGAAATCGTCACCCAGGAGTACTTGTGCAGCAGAAAATAAATAGAATATGATTGGTAACTGACGAGTTCCCACGCGCGATTCAGTGTAAAGAGACAGTTGAACTTAAAACCCCTTATCCCCCCAGTCCTGCAGTCCTCATTCAGACGAATCCCCCGTTGTCTTCAAGGAGTGCAGATTTGGGCACAAGGGCCCCAATCCTCAAAGGTATTTAGGCCCCTAACTCCCATTGATTTCAGTGGATGTTAGGAGCCTACATACTTGGAGGATTTCAGCCAATGCACTTCAATTCCATGGCAGATAATACAGACTGTTAATATGTTATGAGCCTTGCTAGCTTATTTGAAGTACATACTTGTGATACCAGGTTGTTTTCATGTAGTCTGTGTAGTACTTCACCTCACTGTAGATTCTGATGCCTTCTGCAGTTGGCTGGACTTTCAGAGGTTTAGCAGAAAGGGCTAAGAAGAGAATTCAAAGACTGGAATTTCACTGGGTGACCAGCCAGTCATTTAAAGAACGCAGTGTTTCACCCAGTTTGAAGAACATGGGCAGCTGAAAACGACAGCGTTCCAGCATATGAAGGCTCTACGTCTTCCACCCAGCAGAAATGTGCATACTTCCCTGGAGGCCTGGATCCTATGTATAGGAGGTCCCATAGACACATTAGGGCCTTCTCTCAAATTCACCTTCCATTGTTCTAATATTGGGGCAGCCACCAATGATGGGAGTAGAGTAACATTTTTACCACCACGTCATCTAGGCCTGCTCTGTGCAGGATTTAACTATGTTTTCTGAACAGGATTTGTTCCGGTCTACACATGCTGTTAAAGTGCGTTCAGCAGTAGGCCAGCTGCACCCATTGTCAGCAATGGGCACATTCCCTACTATAGACAGGGCCAGAGAAACTTAGGTCTCAGCTCACTTTGATGTTAGAATGTGACAAATGCAGGTATCTGGGCAGAAATAACAGATCATAGCAACAGTTAAAGAGATAACATTTCCTGCCCTTCAGGGAGGATCAGGTTTCTAAGGTGAAAGACAAGAGTAGAATATATTTAACTCCTCTCTCTCCCACTGCAGCAGCCCTGCCTTCAGCTTACTTCTCTTCCCTTTCCTCTCATTTCCAGCTGTTTACTGACTGTTTTCCCCGCACGTCAATTCCCCAAATCCCCCTAAACCCACAGCAGAGTCTAAATGCCTCCTGTTCCCCATTCACTTTACTTTCTCCATTGGCTACATAGAGGAGTTTTACTTCAGAGCGAAAGGAGTGGTGTCTTGATCTGAACAAAGAACAATACCAGCCCTGAGACCAGCTTTCTTCCACCATAGGTTAATCACTTTGTCTCCTTCTGCCTCAGTTTCCCCATCTGTACAATAGGGATGATGGTTACTTATCTCTGCTCAGTATTATTTTTACACTATGAAGCAGATGAGAAACGGACTTACCACTAATCCTGCAGAGCTCTTTGAGAATGTCTTCAAACCCTACACACACAGGAAGAAGCTTCAATCAGCCATAAATACATTCACTAGCAATTTACATCTGATTCACCAACAGCCTTTTCATATCATAAAAACCTAGAGTGGATGGTAGTTATTTTGGTGTGTTTTCCTGTTGGTAACTTTCACTGGATATAAAATTTTTGCCATTGACTCATTTATTTCTACATGTTGGACATATCTTTTTTTATTCAGATGCTGTCAGCTTCCTTAACATTCAGCGTACACAGTAATGTATCTCACATGGGATACAAATTCACTTACCAGGGTTAAATGATAGATGCCAAAAGACACTGCAAGTTTAAAGCCTGGGAAAAAGAGTCTCCTGATTCTTGCTGAGTTTAAATGCTCAGAACATCTTTGAGTTTCATCCCTTCTGTCCCTGCTGCTCGAGAGGTTTTATAGCGTGGTCATTGTTTGAAAAATGACTGTATGGAAGACACTGGGAGGACTGTCAAAATTTACACCCTCTCTAACTTCCAGATGAATTCAAAGCACTGCAAATTAAAACGGGGTTGAAAGTAAAAGTGTTCTTTTTGCATCTGACATCACTGGTACTAAAGGTTCTGCAATCAGAACTCAGTTTTATTGAGGCCGCACAATGGAAAATAGTACCCAGTTTGCTCTTCCCTCACTTTTGGGGATCTGCAGTTAACAGGATTTAAAAGTTGTGTATGTCAGTCATTAAATGAGATATGACAGAGACACATGCAGGGAGTAGCCATGGGATCTGATCCATTGACTTCAGTGGGCTTTGGATCGGGACCATAGTGAATAAAAAGGGGCTGTTTGTACCTGGTACATTTTCTGATTCTAATCCCACTTTTAAATACTTCTTAGTCTTGAAATGTACAATATACATATATAAGGTATAACAGCCTTCTGTACCAGAGAAGAGAAAAGAATAGAAAACTCACGAAGTCCACTAGAGATCTCATAATATAGACCTGATTACGTTGGGAAGCATTTATATATTAAAATGATGAGTACTATAGAAAACACTTAAAATAGGTAGAAAGTGTAATTTTAAAGCCGCATTGAAAGCTTGATCACATATATATAAAAGTGTAACATATTGCCTGTTAGTATGAAGTCATCCTACCTTCCTTACTGAGATCAAGTTCAGTAATGTCTTCTCCTCGGTTATCAGAAACGACTGCTTTGTATATTCCTTTATCCTCTTTGGTAAACTGGCAAAATATTTTAAAATGGAAATTTCACAGATCACTTAAGTATGGGACAGTTTTGGGCTGGTGAGATCAGAGCTCTGTTTGTAATGTACTGGTGAATTTCCCCCTGTCATTTGGGTGAATTTGGTGAGTTAACAGTATTGACTAGAATGAAAGCAGCCCCTTGCAATCTTCCCCTATACAGCTGTACTGATACACATCAATCTCAACCTGCAGGAGCGATGTGTATTGATGATCCCAGGTCTCATCTGAGCAGAGATTGCCACTCACACTGATGTATATACTGGTTTTTGATACGGAAATTGCTGATTTGAAATTAAATTGAAAAACTGAGACCAAGCAGTATTTAAAATAACTCTGCACAGACAAAACTCTAGTTCATTAACTCTACCACAGAGCCCCCTTCATTCACCTGTTGATGCTCTGTGGGTCAAGGATTCATTGATTTTTAAGGGTAAAAGGACCATTACATCAGCTAGAGTAAGCTCCTGCAGATCACAGGCCATATAATTTCATCCAGTTACTCCTGTATTGAGCCCAATAACTTGTTTGACCAAAGCCTCTCACAGAAAATCATCCAATCTTGATCTGAAGACTTCAAGAGAAGGAGAATCCACCACTTTTCTTGGGAGTTTGTTCCAATGGTTAATCATTCTCATTGTTAAAAATATGGGCCTTATTTCTAATTTGAATTTCTCTGGCTTTATCTTCCAGCCTTTGTTTTTGTTTCATGCTTTCTTCTGTATTTGAAGAGTGCTTAGCACACTGTGGGTACTGCCAGAAACAAACAGTAAATGCTAATAATAATAATATCTTAGTAATATCTACCCACATTTATTGCATGTTGAAATAATATCATGAATGCCCCCAAGTTGCATTATGTTTTTCACCTTTTTTATCCGAAGAGTTCCAGCCCCAGTCTGCGGATCATACAGACCATCCAAACGTTCTTTTTTATCCAAGAACCATTTAAAGTTGGTGTCTTTTTTCATGTTTGTTGCCTGTTTGAAGTAAAGATTTAGCAATCAGAATACTGATCTTTCTGAATGCAAGGATGTGTTTCTAATTATGAGACTTCAGCTGTCCCAAGAGATTCCCTCAGTATTAGGTGACGCTTTCCCCCTTGTTTTCCAGAGCTATTAGGATTTACTTCCAGGATCTCGACGTTTATCAGTAGGCAAATATCAATTGGTTAGAGCTGGTGCTATTTATGCAGTCTCCTTAAAATGCACATCTATATTAACAATAGATGGATGGTACTATACACAGTAACAATTGTATGGTAATACTTACCTTGCACGTCAGCAGAACTTCGCAATCCTCAGTAACCTTCCATTGCAAATTCTCTATAAAATGAGGACCTACAAGTAAAAAAAGAAAACAAAAAACCAGTCTTGCTGGTCTCTCCTGCAGGTCCGCGTTTAATATTATACCATGCAACGGCTCCATCTAGTGGTACATTGCAGCACTGTCCTTATATTAACTCTTCCATGTTCAGGAATCAGAGGGGTAGCCGTGTTAGTCTGGATCTGTAAAAGCAGCAAAGAATCCTGTGGCACCTTATAGACTAACAGACGTTTTGGAGCATGAGCTTTCGTGGGTGAATACATCTGACGAAGTGGGTATTCACCCACCAAAGCTCATGCTCCAAAACATCTGTTAGTCTATAAGGTGCCACAGGATTCTTTGCTGCTCTTCCATGTTCTAATTTTATGGAATTTGTATTTTATATGCAGTAGGCACCATAATGTTAGATGTATAATTTAAAAAAGTTTCCGAGGGCAACAGTTCTTATAGTGACTAACCGGTCTTTTCTTAATATGCTAGTGGATTATGCTCTCCAATTACTCTTTTGATTTAGTGACTGGGTTGAGTGTCAGGTCAATATTGAAAGATTATAGATATTCTGCAGGTGGAGGGCAATGGAATAGATAATGTGTATATATTCCAATCTTCTCTCCTGATATGAATTACTTGTGAGCCCAATTAAAAGGCAAATTGATCTGTCCATTTTTAATTTGGTTCTGGTGCCCACAATTCAAGAAGGATGTTGACTAATTGGAGAGGGTTCAGAGAAGAGCCATGATAATGACTAAAGGATTAGAAAACCTGCCTTACAGTGATGGACTGAGGGCGCTCAATCTATTTATCTTAACAAAGAGAAGGTTAAGGGATGACTTGATTACAATCTATAAGTACCTATATGGGAAACAAATATTTAATAATGGGCTCTTCAGTCTAGCAGAGAAACGTATAACTCGGTCCACTATCTGGAAGTTGAAGCTAGACAAATTCAGACTGGAAATAAGGTGTAAATTTTTAATGGTGAGAGCAATTAACTATTGGAACAATTTATCAAGGGTTGTGGTGGATTCCCCATCACTAACACTTTTAAAATCAATATTGGATGTTTTTCTAAAAGATCTGCTGTAGGAATTATTTTGGGGGAGTTCTATATAGCTTGTGTTCTGCAGCAGGCCAGACTAGATGATCACAAAGGTCTCTCTGGACTTGGAATCTATGAAACAGCTACTCTTTTCCCTGAAAAAGGCTTTTTTATACTCATTATTTATACATCAGCCACAAGGTAGGGGAGGGAGACAGGGGAATGTATTGCTCCCATTGACAATGAAGATTTCCACATTCTCTGCTTTCTACCAGGAGATACAGATGGACCTGAGTCCCATCTGGATTGGACCTTTTCTGAAACTCAGGCATGTTCAGAGTCAGGGTGTTCATTCAGGGGCCACATGCCTTGAACTATCAAAACAAATCACACTTTCATTTGATTTGATTTTTAATAGCCAGAAAACAGTAACCTAAAATAAAATGCTCTATCTTAGTCCAGCAAGCAGTTTAAATAAGAGTACACTGAAGAGAGCAATTTAGTTTTCACTTATTGTTTGGACGCTCAGTAGAATATCCTTGTTTCAGCTTTCACCAACTTTTCACCAGTCCTGACAAAGTCAGTGACCTTGAGGCTATCTTACCTTGCTTTCTTCTCCAGTCTCTCTGCTTAGCAGCAGCCTCCGCCTCAACTTTATCAAAACCTGAAAGAACAAACAGTGACAGATCAGAGTCAACAAAAGGTCATTGAAACACTATTACAACCCCTCTCTCTGTAACATGGTATAGATTCCTAACCGGGAAGGATGTTCCTCTAAAACACGTACAGTGTATCTCTAAGAGCCATCTCTCCACAGTTATACTCTGTTCTTCTGTATAGAATCCTTGGCAAGGTCAGCTCTATTAGCTTTTCATGCTGCTAGCAGCTCAGAATGTAATATTTATTTTCAAGAAAATACAGTGAATTTGCTTTTAAGAGCTGATCTTTAGGCATTGGAAGCTCCCATAGGTTTAAAAGAGAGTTTTCTGGGGTATGCAAAGAATACAGGATTGAGTCCTTGAACTTGCAACTTTTCAAGGGAGAAGTATTAGAAATACAGTTTCAGGCATCGAGAGACTCAATCCAATAAGATTAAGAACAATTGCCAAACTGTTTTAAAATGAGAACGATCAAATAAAGCTACAGTATTATTTAGGGAAGAATTTAGACTGGAAAAACTGCAACTTGCTGTTCATAAAGAGCCAAAATGTTTCTGTACATTAGCATAAATGGGCCTATCTGTTCACCTTACTGTTCACCTTACAGAGCCATATGGACTTTCTCTATTCAATGCAGTTTCTTTATTATTCAAATTTAGTTGTTAACATCCTTGAATTTTCAGGCCAATGTTATGATAAGATAAAATGACTAAAAATCACAATACACACCATCAACCTCTGTGTGTCAATAGATAGTTTGTTGTGAGGGAATTATGTGTATACAGCAAATAAAGAAGAAAATATATGAACACAGATCCATGGCTGTGATGCCCCATCAGGGCCAAAGATTATTATCCAGGAATCCAGATGTACAACCAAAGGCTTGGATCTGTGCTAAAGAGCCATTCAGATAGTTCCTATAGGAAGACTGGTTCTGGCCATTGAATAAATTTATTAAAATAAATACGTGATACCTTCAATCACTACCCACAGTATAACTGTGGGAAACCATTTGTGGTCATTAGCTGGCACTCTCTCTAAGGGTCTGATCCAAAACCTACTGAAGTCAGTAGAAAACCTCCCACCGAGTTCAGCGGGCTTTGGATTAAGCCCTGAATCTCTACTTACTGTCATCAACGAGAGCCAGAGTGAACTGGTTTTTAGCTTTTCCGTCTTGCAGCTGGGCTGTGTATGTCCCCTTATCATCATCACAGAAGTCCTGGATTATTAGTTCTATAAGGCCGTTTGCTCTGTCAAAGTTTATCTTATGTGTCTATATAAAACAAAGTATTGGGGGTAAATTGGTCAGTTTTTCATAGGGAAATTATTCCAGCACCAAATCCCGGCCCCATGTCTTCTTCAGCATAGAGCCTGGCTGGAGCTACAGATCTTAACTTCGTTCTACACCTGTAGAGCCACCCTGGTATATTTCCCCTGGCTACCTGTGGTATATCTGCACTGCCTATAAAAGGTGTATTCTTAACTCAGGTTAGCCAACTTGGGTAAAAATAGCAGTGAAGACATGGCAGCGTGATTCTTAATTCAAGTTTGCAGCTCAAGTGAAACCCTGTAAGGGAGCCTGGGGTAGAACTTGAGTTGCTAACCCAACTTAGAAGTCGAGTTTCCATGTTTTCATTGCTATTTTAACCCAAGTTAAGAATGTACCTTTTTTTGCAGTGTAGACACACCCAGGGCTACAATGGGGCCAACAAACCCTCTCCCTCCCCATGCCCATCTCTTACTCTGGTGTAATCATGGACCAGGATTTGACTCCCAAATGAATTTTGTTTTCTACTGAAAAGTCCATATGCATTTGTTTACTGGGTTTGCATATCAATGCAGGGGAACCTACTTGTGGCAGGATGTTTCTGCAGAGAACACAGCCTAAGAGGTTTCCAGTATAACACATGGTACAATAGATTCTCCATTGCTGTGTATTAAACCTTCCAACTCGCCAGGATTCTGTGCGATCACATGGATTTTTATGTAATGAAAAAGTGCTCTTGAAAGCAGCTGCCACGTGTTGCAAGTAGTTATTCCTCTGGGTGGTAGCTAGGGTAACACATCCACCCCATGGCACTATGCACTCATTAATATACCATGAACTTTTATATACGCACACCCTTAAATCCATCAGATATTCAAAAATGTTAGCTGTCATCATTAGTAGTGGCCAATCTGTTTGCTGCAAGCAAATATTAGCAATACAAAGAGCTTGACATGCACTGTTTAATCATGCATTACCACATAAATTATACAGTCGAGAAAAGATAGTGATTGCATAAGGAAAGCCTCAAAGAATGTTGCTGGACACTTTCTGTCTCTGGAGAACACATGGCAACGAAGGCTAGGAGAGGCTTTGGGTTTTGCCTATCATAAAATACCCATGACTTTGTTATTTTGACATAGTTAGACTTCATTTGAATCACAGGTGAATAGTTCCATAATCCTTTTCTTAATTCAGAACCGTCCAGTCCCCCAGAGTAAATACTTTTAAAACCATATATAGCATGAGGTTCTGGGATGGGAGGGCTAAAAAGGGGTTAATATGTTCTTTTAAATGTACAATGCAAGAGTACTTTGTGATACATGGTACAATGTTATTTTCAATGTCTGCAATTTGGAAATGGGTTGCATGCATCTGCTCTCAAAAGCCAGAAGATTTATACACAGCCAACTAAAAGACGAGTGTGAAAACCAGCCAGGCTTGTTGTGTAGGACAGAAGGGGCAGCATTAACCCTTCCCCTCATCTAACTGACAAAGAGAGTATTTCTTAGCACATGCTTACACCAGGGCTAAATGACTCATGGGGGATTGGATTCTTTGGTGCACCAAGCTCGCTTATAATGTAAAGTGAACTTAAAATGGGTGGAGATTGTCCCTGGAGAGCCCCCCTGTTCAGGGAACATGTCTGCTAGTGCAAAGCTGATAGATGTGGCTCTGCGGCCTGACTGTGTCATATTCTTCATTGCTGCTCCCAACCCACTTCTCAGGATAAGGGGAGGTAGGGTGTGTGTCAGGAATGGGGATGGGAAGGGGTCAGGGTGGAGTGAGGTTCTGTCATGCTCAGTTCTCTGCTGGCACAAGATGCCCAATGGACGTTACATCAGTGGCTTTAACTAATGCTGGGACTTGACAGCTGAGAATCCAGGAGCAGTGTCTGGCTCTCTGTCAGACCACTGGAGCTCTGCTGGGGCACGGTATGGAATCAAGCCCAGAGCCTTGGAAAAGAAGCATAAAGATACATGATGGGGAACAATAGGCTTCTGAATCTGTGATCTCATCTGAACTCTGGTTTCATAGAGCCTATCTAGCCCATTGTGAATACGGGTCAGAGGAAGTCACGCACACATTGGGAGTTTAGAAGCAACACACGTACCGGAGTGCTTGAAAGCTCCTTCCCGTTGAAGATTAAATGCAGCTCTGCCTCTGGTGACAGCTTTTCCACCTCCAGCCACAGACGCACTTCTCCTTTCTCAAGGACATCGATGTTCCACCCGGAGATCAGCTCAATCACTGGAAGGAGAGGGAATGTGGCTGGTCAAGGTTGAGGATTTAGGATAAAATCCTGATCCAATCGGTATTAGACGGAGTTTAGATATTGATCTAATGAGGTCAGGATTTCACCCTTACTATGCATTATATCTGAATCTGAATCCTTCCCGTGCTATCAGATGTCACTCTGGGCACGAACAAGGCTCCTCCATCCCTGTCTATCATGTCTTTGCTGGAATAACGACCCTATTGTCTTTCCATAACTTAGCTTTGACTGGCCTATCATTCAACCCCCAGCCTGGAGGGCCAGTGGATGGCTCTTCATCTGGTCCCCCCTGTTGACCTGTCCAGCTTGGGTGGCCCTACCAAGAGATCAAACTCCTGTTGTCATAGCTCCCAGGGTCACTGGCACACAAAAGTCTTTCCACAGTCCCCAGGAAAGTCTGTGTATGCTGGTCCCAAATGTCAGTTGCCACTAGTTCAACTTACATGGGTTTCTGATTTCATGACTAATTTTCCGCAAATTGTCCAGTTCTGAAAATGCAAAGAACAGCACAGGACTTAGGTCAGTAAAGCCAAACTGAAACCAAAACTCATTACCAATTTATCTTGTTAACAGACCCTTCATCATCCAGGTCAAGTAGTCCTTAAAAGGTACAAAACAAGTCATAGCTGAAGGGATTAGAAGAAGCTGGGAAAATAATATCCAGTGCTGATGGCATCAGTTAGAGAAACAGCTTTAAACAAAGCCTAAATTACTGTAATGTTGTGGTAATATGCAAAACTCTGAGGCCTAGTAATAATAATAATAATGGTGATATACCTATCTCGTAGAGCTGGAAGGGACCTTGAAAGGTCATCTAGTCCAGCCCCTTGCCTTTGCTAGCAGGACCAAGTACTGATTTTGCCCTAGCTTGCCCCCTCAAGGATTAAACTCACAACCCTGGCTTTATCCCTCCCCCACAAAATTAGGTTGGTTTATCTATGTTGGCCAGATGTTTGAAATATCCACATCCCTGAGCAGTGTTGTTAAAACAATCTAAATCCCCATGTTGACAGCAGTAGGTCGACAGAGGAATTTTTCTATAGACCTAGCTACTGCCTCTCAAGGAAGTGGATTAGCTATGCTGATGGGAGGGGTTCTCCTGTTGGCACAGGTAGTGGCTGTGGCACAGCAGCATTTTAAGCCCTGAGGCTATAAGAACATTTCCTTTCTGATGCCGTATGTCTTGACCTTCAAGTTCTCATACTGCAGAAGTAATCAGTCACATCTGGCCATTTAAAGGATAGAAAATCTCCTTTCTATTGCCATTATATGGCACCACTTCATCTCCTAAAGGTCTAGGAAGAGCTTTTGCCCAGCCATTCGGAGTTAACAAATTACAGCACATGGGAAGATTTTTGTAATTATGGATTTTTACCTTCCTGGGTTAAAGTATGGCTGGCTGAGATCTCATCATCTATATCAGTTACTTCCACTGAATAGGTCCCCAGATCTTTTTCTGATGCATTTTTCAGTATGATCTTAGATCTTAAAGAAGAAAAAGAAACACATTAGGATTCTGTCTAAAATAGGGTTATTTGAGAGAAGAATGCAACAAAGTTTGTAAATCTAGAGGAGCAAACGTAGTAATCTGAATGCAACAGTGGGGGTAGCACAGCCAAAATGTCTTAAAGCCTCAGCCAGGGCTGACTCTAGGTTTTTTGCTGCCCCAAGCAAAACAAATTTTGGCTGCCCCCACTCCAGCCCTGGGCTCCTCCCCGCACCCGACTGCTGCCCCAGCCCTGGGCTCTCCCCACCTACCTGCACCCCTTGCTGCCCCAGCCCCGGTCTCTCACCCCCCACCCGCACCCCCTGCCACCCCAGCGCTGGGC
>NC_133793.1:8250320-8332091 GCF_003597395.2 Chelonoidis abingdonii
TGGGCAGCAAGGCTGCAGCATGAGGCTTCCAGCTCCCCTACTCCCTCCCCTTCCTTTCCTGTTGATAACGGGCCAAGGGTAATGCTGGAAATTAAGTCTTTCCCTGCTCCAGGGCTGGCTCTATAGGCAGGGAGCTAACCAAGGAACTACAGCTCCCAGGGCCCCCTGTTGGTTCTCAGCTCCCAGGCTGGATCTCTGCCGGCTGCCGCCCCTGCAAATGGGCTGCCCCAAGCACCTGCTTGCTTTGCTGGTGCCTAGAGCTACCCCTGGCCTCAGCAAAAGAACAACTCTGATTCTTCCTTTCTGTGATGCTCTAGGCCTAACTGAGCTCCACACATCATGGGCTGTGCATTTGGAAGTCAAGACAGTGGTCCAGATTTGCTTGGGAAATAGAAGCAATGGGCCAAATTCATCCCTGGTATAACATCAGCAGTGTTGTCTGGAGTTCCTAATGAGATTGGGAGTTTGGGTTCATTTTCAGATGTGTCATAAAAGTGCAAATGTTCATCTGAGGTCTGAAGGGCGAGAGGAAGGATCTTACATTTTCTATCTGGTTCTTCAACCGTCTCTAATGGAGAGGTTGAATGTTTGGGTTGGGAGGTTGAAAGATTTGCTTTCCATGGTTTCTCTGGAAAATATTTTGTCCTGATGATTTTCCCAGGTTTAGTGTGTAAACAGCCGTCTGCCCCACCTTCCAATGCTCATTTTTCCAATGTGCCCGGCCCACTTACTTGTTGCCTTTATCTTCAATTTTGACTCGATTAGGATCTGGAGGTCCCTCATAATCCTTTGACCAGATAAATTCAGAGGAGTCACACATATCAGGAGTTTCAAAAGCCATGTAAACAAAGCCCTCTTTGTCCACTCCCAGTTCAATCTCATTTGTGCCTGCATAAGAGAAACAAAATTTTGGAAACATTAGAAAAATTTTTCTAACTATAAAGATAGTTAAGCATTGGGATAGGCTTCCAAGGGAAGTTGTGAAATAAGAACATAATGGCCATACTGAGTCAGACCAACAGTCCTTTTAGCCCCGTATCTTGTCTTCTGACTTTGGCCAGTGCCAGATGCTTCAGAGGGAATGAACAGAACAGGGCAGTTTTCAATGACCCATCCTCTGTCATCCAGTTCCAACTTCTGGCATTTGGAGGCTTAGGGATACCCAGAGCATGGGGTCCCTGACCATCTTGGCTAATAGCCATTGATGGACCTATCCTTCAGGAACTTATCTAATTCTTTTTTGAACCCCGCTAAACTTTTGGCTTTCACAACATCCCATGGCAATGAGTTTCACACATTGTGTGAAGAAGTACTTTCTTTTTTTGTTTTAAACCTGCTGCCTATTAATTTCTTTGGGTGACTCCCTAGTTCTTGTGTTATGTGAGGGGGTAAGTAACACTTTTTTATTCACTTTCTCCACACCATTCATGATTTTATAGACCTCTATCATATATTCCCTTTACTTGTCTCTTTCCTTAGATGAACAGTTCCAGTATTGTTTATCTCTTTCTATGGAAGCTGTGTTCCACACCCCTAATCATTTTTGTTGACCTTCTCTGCACATTTTCCAATTCTAATATATATTTTTTGAGATTATGATGACCAGAACCACATGCAGTATTCAAGGTGTGGGCATACCATGGATTTATATAGTGGCATTATGATATTTTCTGTTTTATTATCTATCCCAAGGGTAGGCAACCTATGGCATGCATGCTGCCTTCGGCACACGAGCTGATTTTCAGTGGCACTTATGCTGCCTGGGTCCTGGCCACCAGTCCGGAGGGCTCTGCATTTTAATTTAATTTTAAATGAAGCTTCTTAAACATTTTAAAAACCTTATTTACTTTACATACAACAATAGTTTAGTTATATATTATAGACTTATAGAAAGAGACGGATCTTTCTATAGTCCGTGATAAACTATAACAAACTATGGTTGTAAGTAAAGTAAATAAGGTTTTTAAAATGTTAAGAAGCTTCATTTAAAATTAAATTAAAATGACAGAGCCTAAAAACCTTAAAATGTATTACTGGCATGTAAAACCTTAAATTAGAGTGAATAAATGAAGACTTGGCACACCACTTCTGAATGGTTGCCAACCGCTGATCTATCCCTTTCTTATTGGTTCCTAATATTGTTAGCTTTTTTGACTGCTGCTGCACATTGAGTGGATGTTTTCAGAGAACTATCGACAATGATGCCAAGATTTTTTGTGCATGGTAACAGTTAATTTAGACCCTATCATTTTGTATGTATAGTTGGGATTATTTTCCCAATGTGCATTATTTTGTACTTATCAACATACATTGAATTTCATCTGCCATTTTGTCACCCAGTTTTGTTAGATCCCTTTGTAACAATTTGCTGTCAGATTTGGATTTAACTATCATGAGTAATTTTGTATCATCTGCAAATTTTGCCACTTCACTATTCACCCCTTTTTCCAGATTATTTATAAATATATTGCACAGCACAGGTCCCTGCACTGATCTTTGAGGGACTCCACTATTTACCTATCTCCATTGTTACCATTTATTCCTTCCCTTTGTTTCCTATCTTTGAACCTCTTACTAATCCATGAAAGGACCTTCCCTCTTATCCCAGGACTGCCTACTTTGCTTAAGAGCCTTTGGTGAGGCTTTTTGAAAGTCCAAGTACACTATATCCACTGGTTCACCTTTGTCCACATATTTGCTGGTACCCTCAAAGAGTTCTAATTGATTGGTGATGCATGATTTCCCTTTACAAATGCTGTGTTGACTCTTCCCCAGCATATCATGTTTATCTATGTGTTTGATAATTCTGTTCTTTACTATAGTTTTAACGAATTTGCCTGGTACTGAAGTTAGGCTTACCAGCCTGTAATTGCTAGGATCGCCTCTAGAGTCTTTTTCAAAAATCAGTATTACATTAGCTATCCTCCTGTCATCTGCTATAGAGGCTGATTTAAGTGATAGGTTACATACTGTTAATAGTTCTGCAATTTCATATTTTAGTTCTTTCAGAACTCTTGGGTGAATACTATCTGGTCCTGGTGACTTATTACTGTTTAATTTATCTGTTTGTTCAAAAACCTCTTTTCTTGACAACTCAGTCTGGGACAGTTTCTCACATTTGTTCCGTCAGAAGAATGCCTCAGCTGTGGGAGTCTCCCCTACATCCTCTGCAGTGAAGGCCAATGAAAAGAATTCATTTAGCTTCTCTACATCAGCCTTGTCTTCCTTGAGTGTTCCTTTTACACTTGACTTGCTAGTGTTCATGCCTCTTTCTATTTTCCTCACTTGGTTTTGACCTCAGATTTCTAAAGGATGCCTTTTTCTCCTCTAACTGCCTCTTTTACTCTTTTTTTTTTTGGCTCTTCTACTATTTTTTTATTTGAGGTATATATTTAGTTTGAGCCTCTGTGGTGTTTTTATATAGTCTCCTTGCAGTTTGTAGGCATTTCATCCTTGTTGACGGTTCCTTTTAATTTCCATTTAACTACCTTCCTCATTTTTGTGTGGTTCCTTTTACTGAAGTTAAATGCTACGTGGTGGGTTTTTTTGGTATTTTTCCCGTACAGAGATGCTCTTTAATCTTGTCACTCCATTTGCTATTGTTAAAAATAAATAAAAATGGAACTAAACATTTAATAAGCAGGTTTTTATCAGAGTATTAATAAGATTTTTAGAGAAACCTGTCTTGGTGTACCCCATTAAAAATCACAGCACAGCATTTCTGAGATATGTAGCAAACCCCCCTCCTGTGGATGCTTGGGCTGTTGTGATAAACAGTTTTTTCCCCTAAAGCAAAGGGTTAAATTCATCCTTGGTGTAACTGCACTGAAATGAAATAAAATGAGTTTATGCCAGGGCTAAATTAATCTCATTTAGCAGGATAGAACGGACTACATCCATGCAGACTGAAACACAAAATGGGCCCAGTTTTATTGGACATGGTCCAACTGTGAAGCATGTTAATATGCACTAAGCAAGCCAGCTGGTCCGTTATACTTAATTCTGCCTCAGTGTGGGGGGCTGGACTAGAGGATCTTTTAAGATTCTTCTTCGAGTGCTTGGTCATATTCATTCCAAGTAGTTATGCGCGCGCCGCGTGCACATTCGTCGGAAGAATTTTCCCCTAGCAACACCCGGCGGGTCAGCAGGTGCCCCCTGGCGTGGCGCCTTTGCGGCACCGTATATATGCCCCTGCCGACCCGGCCGCTCCCCAGTTCCTTCTTACTCCAGTAGAAGTTTTCGGTCCAATGGCAACTGTTACTTACCAAATGTAATACAGACTAGTCATTCCTCCCAAATTAAATGGTGGGTTCTTTGGTTCTTCTGGCATATGGGTAGCCCGTGGAGGCCAAGGACCTGCAAATTTTCTCAAATGTGCTTTTTGTTTACTGATGAACATGCAACTAGACTTAGAGGATTGGAACTGTTTCAGAAGGAGGGACATGTTTTGCTAGGTTTTTATGCATTTGCCACAGGAAAAATGTTGAAGTGTTTTTCCATTCATTTCAGGCATCCCTAATTTCAGTGGAGTCTGAACTATAATGAAATGAATACATCAATTATATTTGTGAATGGGCCAGGCCTTATAATTGAAGCACTTGGATTTTGAAGCAAGGGACGCACTTGATCTGCATCAAACACTACCACTGACTTATATTCCCCCAATAGTTACAATGTAAGGTCAGTGATCTTAAGGATTTGAATCTGAGAGTGGAGTTCGTTTCTTCACACCAGTATACTGTCTTGCATTCCGGAGCTATGGGTGAGTGGGAAGGCCCCAAACTAGCTCGTCAGTAGCTTAACAAAGAGCAGCCGACATCAGGAACAATGAGACCGTGTTGGTGAGCCCATTAAGAAGAATACACTCTCCGCACGAGACTTTCCGGCGGGAAGGCGACACGGTACCTGATACACCACATCCAGCAATGGTATCCACTTTAGTTGTTAACCGCAGCATTTGTAATAAGTCCTTGGCCCAGATTCCCTCCCTGACGGCACCAGCATATGCCTTGGCCCCCCTGCTAGTGTAATCTGCCTTGAGCTGGGATCCAGCGGGCAAAGAGCCTTGCCAGCTCCCCTCTGTGCTGGAGAGTGAGAGAGCCCTGACACTGGGCAAGGGCAGCCACTGAGGGAATGAATCCCAATGTGCCTGTGAGACCCTGATCCAGAACCTCTGCCACGCAGCTTGTGCAGCCCAGCGTTCTCTAGTCTCCGCAATGGATTCAAGCTTCTCTGCTCAGGGTAACCCCTGGGGGAGGCGAGGCAGAGTTCCTGCAGGAATAAATCTTTCCTGCTTACAGAGCCCGGTCCACTCTAATGGGCATAGGGCATTGCACACGGCACCCACACATGCACACACCCCTTTGTGGGGAAGAGTCAGCTCTGGGATAATTGGGGTCAAACCCTTCCCACGTATCCCGCTGCAAACCTTCTCCTGGCCTTTAGTGAGCAAATGGAGGTTGTGAGGGGCTAGTGCGGTAACAGCAGAAGTGTGGCTGTGGGGCTTGGCCAGTGCTGGTCCAGGTCGCCTGGCTTGAACCCAGCCGACCCAGGGAGATGGAGCCGGTCACCAAGTTCAGCTCTGGATGGCAGAGATGTAGGAGCTAGGGGAGTAAACGGCAAGTAAGGTACCAGGCGCGCACACAGGAAAGGAGACCCGGCCCTCCCCCACTGGGTCGGGAGTTAGCCGGCAGACCTCTACGGCGACCCAGACCCTGAAACCGCCACAAACAGCCCCCCTCTAGAGCAAGAACCTGAGGAGGAACCTGTGGTCCCCGGTCTCTCGTCCTCCTCCTCACCGGAGATGAGGCGGTGGCGGGCACTTCAACTTCGGGCCCGCCCCATCGACCTACGCGCGCCACCAGGACCTGCTCCGCGCGTAGCGTTGAGCATTAACCTGCAGGTGGAGGAAGTCCCCGAGGTGGAGGAACCGGTCGTGGACATTCTGTCTTCAGATGCCCCGACACGGGTCGCTCTGCCCTTCATACGCTCCATCCAAGCAAGAGCGGACACAATATGGCAGTCTCGGCGTCTATCCCTCCAACGGCCAGGGGCGTGGAGAGGAAGTACATGGTGCCCTCTAAAGGGTACCAGTACCTCTACACCCATCCTCCTCCATGCTCCCTGGTCGTACAATCCGTCAACGAGAGGGAGCGCCATGGCCAGCCAGCCCCGCCCCAAAATCGCGGGAGGCTAAACGCATGGACCTGCTGGGGACGCAAAGTGTACTCCGCAGGGGGTCTGCAGTTGCGGGTTGCCAACCAACAGCCCTCCTCAGTAGATACAATTTTAACACCTGGCAGTCCATGGCCAAGTTCACTGAGCTGGTACCGCTAGACTCCCGTCCGGAGTTCCAGAGCCTGCTGGAGGAGGGCAAGAAGATCTCCAGAACCTCCCTGCAGGCCTCCCTCGACGGCGCAGATTCAGCGGCTAGGACCGTCGCGGCAGGAGTAACAATGAGGAGGATTTCGTGGTTGCAGGTGTCCGGCTTTGCCTCCAGAACTGCAACACACGATCCAGGACCTCCCATTCGAGGGACAGGGCCTCTTTTCGGAGAAGACGGACCCACGTCTCCAAAGCCTAAAGGACAACCGCATTATCATGCGCTCCTTAGGCATGCACACACCGCAGACCCAAAGAAGGTCCTTCCGCGCGCAGCCTCCGCGCCCCTATCCCCACCACGCCCCCGTCAAGACTTTAATAGACGACGGGGCCGTGTGAACCGGAGACGTCAGTCTGGTTCCCAAGGGGGACAAAATAATGGTTCCGCCAAACAGCCGCCGGGACCTAAACAAAATTTTTGAAGGTGCGGTCGAGAGCAGAGCACCAGTCCCTTTCCGGGTCTCCTTTCCTTTTTTCAAACCGCCTTTCTCCCTTCCTCCCGGCGTGGACCCGTCTAACTTCGATCGTTGGGTTCTGCGCACGGTGGAGTTTGGCTACCACCTCCAGTTTATTTCGCCTCCTCCCTCCCACCCACCCTCCCCGTCCCTCTTCAGGGACCCCTCTCACGAGCATCTCCTGTACCAGGAGGTCCTCACGCTTCTCGAAATCGGAGCCATAGAGGAGGTGCCTCAAGATCTCAGAGGGAGAGGGTTTTACTCCCGCTATTTTTTAATCCCCAAGTCAAAAGGGGTCTCCGACCCATCCTAGACCTGCCGCGGACTCAACGCCTTCGTGAAGAAGTTGAAGTTCCGCATGGTGTCCTTGGGGTCTATTATCCCGTCCCTGGACCCGGGAGACTGGTTCGCTGCTCTCGACATGAAGGACGCCTACTTTCATGTTTCGATCTACCCACCACACAGACGTTTCTTCGCTTTGTGGTACGGGACCGCCACTTTCAATTCACGGTCCTGCCCTTCGGCCTTTCCTCTGCCCCGCGGTGTGTTTACAAAATGTATGGCGGTAGTGGCCGCTTTCCTCCGTCGACGAGGCATATGTGTCTTCCCCTACCTGGACGACTGGCTTGTTCGCTGGGTCTTCAGAGGCTCAGGTCGCCACACACATAGCGGTCATAACAGAGCTGTTCGAAACTCTAGGGCTCTTGATCAATTTCGACAAGTCCATCCTCGTACCAACGCAGAGGATAGACTTCATAGGAGCTCTCTTAGACTCCACTCTCGCGACAGCCTCGCTTCCACCCTGCCGTTTCCAGGCGATAGTCTCTATAATAGAGGGCCTACTCGCCTTCCCCACGACCTCGGCCGGGTTTGTCTCAGCCTGCTCGGTCACATGCGCGGCCTGCACCTTTGTCACCAAGAACGCCAAGCTCCGCCTTCGCCCCTGCAAATTTACGCCCGTGTCGGTCGTTGACAGGGGTGCGGCTTGCTGACCTCCACTTCCCTAGCTTTCAACCTGTTTTTCTCTAGTTTATACTATAGTTGTAGTTAGTGTTTAATTTCTTAGTCTTTAATGAGTAGTATTTAGTTAATTTTGTAATATTAGTTAGAGGGCTGAGGTTTCTCCTCCTCACCCGTCCCGGACCCGGTCATCCTGCTCTCCCGGCTTCAAACAGCTGCTCAGTCTGCCAGTCGGCCGATGCCAACGGAGACCCCACGATTGTTGCCTGACCCAGTGCCTGGGGGAGTCCCACTTGACGGGACACAGTGCAAAATCTGTAAGTTCCTTTTCGAACAAGGACAAAAAAAGGAGCGGAATCGGCGTTCTAAGCAGCTCCTTAATGGAGCCGCCTTGACCTGCAGCCTCCGGCCACAACCGAGCGCACTGAAGTCCTTTACCGCGGCAGAAGTTCCGCATCGGCCTGGAGATGACCGGCACGCCAAAAACACCACAGCCACAAGCGTCTCTTGGCGCCAGGAAGTCAGCCGGCCCCGCTCCCTGTCGCCGAAGGCGAAGGAAGTCCACCTCCTCCGGCTGCGCTACAACACCGCGGTTGACGTGGGACCCGTGCCATCCGGCACCGCCATCTGCGCAGCACCGGTGTCTCCAGCCACTTGCTCTGGCCATGCCAAGAGCCTTGGTCGGTGCCAGACGCCCCTGGCGTGATTGCCCTCGGCGAGCTTCTGTTTCCCACTACGCCCAGAACTTTGCGATGGCGAGGGCTATTGTAGCGCTCATGACTGAACCTCACCCGCCTCAACCCCCGGCACTGCCGGTGCTGGGTGATCCCGGGAAGCCGGCTCTTGTTCGCCGATGTCCTCTCGGAGAAGTGCGACAGGCACACGGTCGAGATCGATGATACGGCAACCCCCACCGTCCCTTCCCGCCGCGCGTCTTCCGTCACACCGCGCTCGCAAGTCCCGCACCGGTCTCTCTCTCGGCGGCTGGTCGTACAATCGCGGCACCAGTCCAGGTTCACTGACTGGGTATCGTTCCGACGGTTCTACCTCCGTGGTACCGATCCCACGGAGCCTCTCACGTCGGTTGTCGGCGATCTTCCTCCGCACCAGGCCTGTAGCACGGTCCGCTCACTGGTCGCCTCGGCACATTGCTGGTCCGCAGGTCCGCCTCCCGTCCGCACGTACGACTCACGCCCCGATCCTCGCCATACAACGTGAGGTCGGGTACCAGTCCCACGACGATTGCTCCACCTTGGCCGTCACGGCACCTCGGTTTCTCTCGCCTGGAACAGCGCTTCTCTTTTACGGGGGATGTGGCCCGAACCAAAGCACCGGGCTGGGACAGCGCCGGTTGTCTTCTGGACACTTGGGCCTCTCATCAAGCCAGGCTCCGATTCCGACCTTGTGTATCCCGCCTTCCCGCTATCCCATACCGCGCCGGTACCGGTGGCTCTATTCAGCGTTCCTACCGCCATGAGGCCGACCACTCTACTGCGCGATCCGGACCCTGAAACCCCGACACAAACAGCCCCCCCTTGGCAAGACCCTAGTAGGACCACCCTTCGGCTCCTCGTCTTCTCCTCCTCCTCACCGAACAGAGGATCGCTCCCGGTGCGGCACTTCACTTCGGGCGCGCAACCCCCTAACGACATACTGTCGCCCACCAGGACCTGCTCCCCGCGTACGTTCGACTTCACTGCCAGGTGGAGGAAGTCCCCGCAGGTGGAGGACTACCCGGTCTGTGGATTTGTCTTATCGCGAACGCCCGACAGCGGGTCGCCTCTGCCTATGTCCCTAACGCACATCCAGACCAAGACGTGGACACAAATTGTGGCAGTCTCGGCCGTCTATCCTCCACGAGCAGGGCCGTGGAGAGGAATGTACATGGCTGCCCTCTAAAGGGTAACCAGCTCCTCTACACCCATCCTCCTCCTGCTCCCTGTCGTTACATATCCATCACACTAGAGGACAGTGCCATGGCCAGCCAGCCCCCGCCCCAAATCGCGGAGCTAAACGCACTGACCTGGCTGGGTACGCAAAGGTACTCGCAGGGGTCTGCAGTTGGGTGTGTCAACAACAGGCCTCTCAGTAGATACCATTTTAACACCACCCACACCCACCAAGAAGGAACTGAGGAGCGGCCGGGTCGGCAGGGGCATATATACGGTGCCGCAAAGGCGCCACGCCAGGGGGTGCCTGCCGACCCGCCGGGTGTTGCTAGGGGAAAATTCTTTCGACGAACGTTCACGCGGCACGCGCACACCTACTTGGAATGAATATGAGCAACACATCTCGAAGAACAACAGTTACAAAGGTGAGTAACCGTCTTTTCTGCCCCCGCCCCCAGCCCTACTCTCCTGTGATTCTGTTTGCACTGCAGGTGCTGTGGGTACTCTCACACACATTGCAAACTTTTATCATAGCACAAGATGAACTGTAAACTCAGCTAATCAGTAGTGAGAAAGGATAGTTCATTGGGTAGGACTCTCACCTTACACTGGGGAAACCTGTGTTCAAGTCCCTGCTCTACCACAGACTTGTGCGTGAAGTGTAGCAAATCACTGAGTGTCCCTGTGCTACAGGGAAATCTAGCATTTCCCTACTTCACAGTGTGCTGCAAGGAAGGATAAACATGTTAGAGACTGCGGGGTGCTCAGACCCTATGGTAACAGAGACCGGAGATGTATTGTAGCTAGAATACTCTGTTTTCCCTTCACACCGCAGCCTGCACAATTGACCCTAGTGTCTTTTTATTGAGAAGCACTCAACAAAGACAGAATTTGTTCACTCTTAGGTTCATACCTGGTTTGGTTTCAACCACCACAGGATCCGAGGGGATGGAAGGTGGACCAATCCCTGCCTTGTTCAATGCCCGTACTCGGAAAATATAGCATTTCCCCGTCTCCAGGTCAGAAACCTGCAGAAACCCAATATAATGAATGAACACCATACTAAATAATAAGGAATGCCTGCCTGCTAGGTTTATATACAAACCCTCATGTGGGTGCTGGCTGTCGGCTGCTTATTTAGTTGCTTCCATTCCTCTGACCCCTCTTCGCAGACATCAATGTAATATCCAGTGACTGGACCTGTTCCTGTATACAATGGTGCTTCCCAGTGCAGCATCAGGTTTGCGTCCCGCACCTCGGTGAACCTCACATCATAGGGGGGGCCTGTTTGGAGGAAGGGCAGACTGTCAAACCGGGACATCAGAACTGATGATGCAGTAACGTGCCTCTGGTGTGAGCCTCAGATCGCAGGGTTGGGGCAACGAATGAATGGTGGGCTCAGAAGAGGTCCTTTCTCCAGCAGGATTTGTATGAAAGTGGCCATGTTGTCCTGTTTAACGTCGTTTGTAATGATGTAACATACAGAGAGGTTTACATAGTGCACCAGGGTTCCCCATTCTCTGGCAACAGGATTCCAGAGCATAGGGTTCCCAACTGGCTACATGGCATAGTTTAGCAATGATCCTTCTTCTTCTTTATTATCTGTATTACTGTAGCACCATTATGGACTAGGGTCACATGGTGCTAAGCGCTGTACAAACAGAACAGAAAGATGATCCCTGTTCCATAGGGCTTCTCCTCGTGCTCTGAGGAAGAGCTCTCAGCGCTTGAGGTGCCTGCTTTTTTTTGTAGCAGATGACTTTTCTTTTTCCTTTGTTCCTTTAATACAGTCCCAGGAAACAGATGGCCCAAAGGTAACAGGCCATGTGGATCTGCACCTCTGTGCATGAGGTAAGAGGTGCTTCTCCAGCACCAGCACAGTTTGTATCTCCTTGCCTGGTGACATGTACACTAACATTTTAGTGAAGGGGATTCAGATTCCCAAGTCACCAGCATGACTGGGAGATGGGCCGAAGCTGCAAAATTCTGGCACAGATTCCAACCCCAGTCTTCCCAAAATGTGGAAGGAGCTATGTGATAAATAAAGGAGGGTAGGGAGGAGGTAGCTCCCTTTGATGGACACCCAGCCAGCCAGTTAAATGTAAAATCCCTCTTGGGAGCTGTTCTTTATTTGCTTTACCTGTAAAGCAAGTAAAGAACAACTGGCTGGGTGTCCATCAAGGGGAGTTACCTCCCTCCCCTTTATTTATCACAAGCTCTGATCCGGGCTTCTGGGTCTGTCGGCTATATAGATCACAATACGGCTCCTGATCCAAACTTCCCCAAAGTTTGGTGTGTTTGGATCCAGGGTTCTTACCAGAACTCATCAATAAGACCAAATCCACAGTTTTCCAAAAATCTCATATCATCACCGAAGAGTAAGTCAGTTTATTTTATGAAAGGGGGATAGTGAATGTCCCTGGAATTGTTTTCTGGCTGTTGCTGATACGTTGTCCTTACCTGGCTGCGGCATCGTCCATTCCTCACACTTGAACAAGTCACTGGGTTCAGATACTTTCCCTACTCCCGCCATGTTAGTCGCACAAGCACGGAACTCATAGAAATGTCCTTCATTGAGGTTGGTAACCTTTGAGGACAGAAACAAAAGAGATTATTAGCATAGCCTTATACAGTGTGTTTGTAACTGGGATCTTTAAGGGCATGTTTTTAGGATGGCATGGAAAGGACTTATAAAATCCCCTCCCAACCTATTAACAAAGAGTTTTTGTAGATAATTCAATGCATCTGTTAAAAACATCCTGCGTACACATTGTATTAGAAAAGACAAGAACAACCTGCCAATTAAGATATCCTTAAAACATACTGTTGCCCCTTTGGCCTGAGTGGTTAGCCAAAATTTGGGGTCTTGCAGGGTTGTTTCTGTTTCTGTTAGGAGGAGGAATGAGTGATGCGAGTCAGGTATAGTCTTGGTGTAATCTAGTATTTACGTCTTGTTTCCCTGAACAAAGTAGGAACAAACCACAGCAGGCCATTTCTTTGCTCAGAATCCCTAGGTCTGCCACTCCTGCCAGCTCGGTGCCCAAGGAGCCATGTCCCTCTACTTCCGCTTCAAGTCACACTTACAACTGCTTCTCCTGGCTTTCTGCTCTAACACACGCAGCCTGCAACAGATATCCTACATCTCACAAACAGGGAAGCTCTTCAGTCCACACAGCTGAGCTCTGACCTACTGTGTGGCCTAGGTCCTCGAGTGGTAGCCCTCACACCCCATGCCATAAAGGGCTTGATTGCTCTTTCTGTTGAGCTGGAATGAAACCTCACAGGCTCTTAGTAACCCTGTAGAATAATTATTAAGGGACATGTTTGATGCTGAATTATGATGAATTAGAAATAGCAGCAACTTTTTATTACTCAGAACTCTCCAAACAGCCCGAGAATGCACTGGGCATCACAATGTGGAACAAACTTGAACTGAATTGCATCCTCAACGTCCAGCAGAGAAGTTGTCAGACTTACTGGGGACACTCAAAGGTGTGGGATGAAGAACAGGGAAAGAGCAAGATGGGGAGAGGGTCTGGGATACAGAAGGGTCAAGGCTGGAGGAGGAAAATGGCTCACCTCTTCATATAGCCACCACTTCCTCTGCCTCACACAGAAATGCAGTATTGCATTATGAAATCAATACCTTGTAAACTCGTTGAGCAATAGGTCTGATGTTGACTTCATGCCAGCCTAGCTCAACAGCATCATGCTGATCCAGGAAGTAGCCCAGAATCTTTCCTCCTCCTTTGTGCTTTGGGGCTTTCCACCCAATAGTCATGTCGTTCTTCCCACAGCTCAGCAGGGCAAAATCACGTGGGGCTGATGGACGAGCTAAGGTGATGACAAAGAGAGAGAAAGGAAAATAGATATTGTATGACGTAGATTAGGGATCCTGCTGGTGATCCAGAAAAGAGCTGTTAATGTTGAATCAGTTAGAGTGACTTATCTGTGCCATGCATGTGCATACCAGGCTTGATTTTCATTTGCACTAAGGCCCCTTTACACTACTCTAGCAATGTAAAGGGGCCTTCAAATGGGCCTGATTTCCATTTAAATTGTGGGAAAACTCCTGGGTGTTTCAGAGCTTTATAGTTTTAACTGGTGCAGGGCAGATTAAAGAGAGGGTGGGGTGAAGGCAGCAGTGTGAGATAATGGAGAACGATGAAGGCGCAAGACGTGACTGCTGGGAGGCTACTAATGACGTCTGCACCAGAGAAGTGGAAGATACTGAACCAGATTCTCTGCTCTCTTGCATTTTGTGTGGTCCCTTACCTGTGCCAAATGCATGCAATGCAATGTGAAACACTAACAAATCAGAGTGATAACGTTCTACCGCCACTTTGCACAAGTGCAAATGATAAGACAAGCTGCAAGGCAGGAGAGAATAAAGCCCCCTCTACCTCTAGCTGCCTAAGGGTGGGATCATTTACAAGTGGCTAGACCCAACTGTGCATAAAAGATACTCTGATGAGAGAACTAGTTTTGTGTGCGTGTGTGTGTGCAATGCAATACTTACAGATAGCCGGCCTCACAATGATAGGGTCAGATTCTGGTGAGCTGTCACCCACTCCTGCTTCACTGACAGATTTCACACAAAATACATACTCCTTCCCAGGCTGGAGCCCTGGAACAGTAAACCTATGAGAGATCATTAATTTGCTTGCACATAGCTGTTCAAAGTAAGGCAAAGAGCCCTTTGGAAAAAAAATGGCATTTCAATAATTTTATCAGTGTGTTATTTATTTCTGTGTCACATGGTTATTTACCCCTATAGCTTAAAGTGCATTGACTCACACAAGTGATACCTATTGAACAATCAGTAAATAGGGGTCAGATCTTGAGAGTTACTCAGCTGATTCCAGGCACTACTATTCCCAATGAAATCAATGGGAGTTGTGGGCATTCAGTACCTCTCAACATGTGGACCCAATAAAAGACACTTTAGTGAAGGCCTTCTGCACCAGGGCAAACTCGGAAAGAGAGGGTGTTTAATGGCTATCTCCTCGCTCTTCTTATTGGATCAGAGTCTCATTCACACTAAGGTCCCTTTACACTACTCTGCCTATGGAAAGGGCACTTAAAGTTTACACTCACTTTGACATCTCTTTATGCTGCTAGACTGCTGTGAAGCGACCTTTGTGTAAATGAGAATCCGCCCCCATTGAATTTCAGCCTAACAGGTATCTATGCTCTGATGCCACCTGCCCTTTTTGAGCACCAGTGCATTTTATTCATGGGGTGACTGAGCATGTGCTGAGCATCCCCTAAAATGCATTCCCTGAGAAGCATTTATTTCAGACCATACCTGCCCACTGTCCAAAATTGCACTTTCTGAGGCAGTGTTGCCTAGTGGATAGACCCCTGGACTGGGACTCAGGAGACCTGACTTTTCCACTGGACTGCTGGTGACCTTGTGCACGTCACTTTCCCTTCCCTGTTCCTCAATTTCCCCATCTGTAAAATGGGGATAATGATACTGCCCTTCTTGGTAAAGTGCTATATAAGTGTTGGTATTATTATAGGGATTTAGTAATTTCATTTACATCAGGCCCTATAACAAGAGGGATTCCCTTACTCGCCATTCTTGAAAGATGACACATTGTTCTACCATAGAGCAAATACAAATGGTCTGTCGTTCCACAGACACTGCGAGATTTACCTCCCCAGTGATGACTGTGCTCTGACAACACATGGAAACCTGTGCTACTTTGCTGCCCCACACATTAACTTGCCTCAGATGTTAAATTAAATCTGGACATTCCAGAACCTGAACAGTGGTTCGGTTCTAAAAACAAGCAAAGGTTTCAGATGTGTGCTACATGTGCGCATATGTGTAGGGAAATTCTTTTTTTATCTGCACCCCATTCATACCATAAACACAGAAATCCAAGTGAATGCACCATATTTGCTGAATGGAGGTGAATTGCTGAACTCACTTGTTACATGTCACGGGTTTATTGTTGACAGTCTGCCATTCATCTGTCCCAACCTCCCGACAATATATGTAATAGCCGAGGGGCTCCTGACCCTCCTTCAGCTTATCCCAATGCACAACAACAGACGTCTTGCTGTCTCTGAAAGCTAGAACTTGAGAGGGAGGTGGGAGGGGAGCTGAAAAAGGAGAAAAAATGGAACAAAATGAGTTTATTCTATTTACAAATTGTAACTCAGTTCCAGGGGTGACTTGGGATGTTTGATACCCCTATGGCCAGGGCATCATTTCCCAAAGCAGAGCACACTCCTGCTTGCAGCCTGTGGGTTTGTCTGTCTGTCTGTCTCTGGATTTTTAAGGCCTCATTCTTCTCTCACACCAGTGTAACTCCATTGATATCACTGGAGTTACTCCTGGGGTTTACACCTACCTAAATCAGAGGAGAATCAGGCCCCAATTCCCAACTCCACATGCTGTTTTGGGAACGAAATACAAAGGTCACACTGGATGGAGCAGCCAGAGGCACAGAATACCGTCAATGAACTTCAGGCCACCTTTAAACGAGAGAATTAAAAAGGCCAGCACGAGGCCTAGTGGCCTAACTTTAGCATTACGCATGGGAAACATGGGTATGAGTCTTTGCTGCCTTGTATTCTAAACATCACAGCCCAAATATTACACAATTGTCCCCACCCAACCAAACATCCTGTGTCCTGCTGCTGCTCATCTTGGAGTCCCCAGAGACTGACTCCATCATCCATCATTGCAGAATGAGGCTGTGGCCTTCCTTCTTGTTCTGCTATGTGCTACATATGTCTTAGAGCATGCACGACACAGGAGGCATTTCAGCGAGTCCCAGAAGTATGCTTGGAATGGAATATAGGGACTTGATCGGTTTCCTCTTTTTAATAACTTTAATTCCAGCCTCATTGGTTGGTTAGATTTACACTGTGTGCTGAGCAACTGCAATGTAATTAAGGGTGGATTCAAGGCTTTGAGAGACTTCCTGAAGTCCAAGTGAGAGCTGTAATGGTGTACCGCAATGCACAAAGGAAAGAGAAAATAAGCCAATGCTAGTGTTATGATGTATCACCTTTTCCATGTTATTAGTGTCATTTGTTTTATATTGTTACCTAATGTTGTTCCAGCAGTAATGGGCTCACTGGGCAAGGACGGCTCGCTTACTCCGTATTTGTTAGCAGATCGCACTCGGAAACAGTATGATTTTCCTTTCACAAGATCAAAGAGTGCAAATCTTGGGGAATTCACCGCCGTTTCCAGATTGACATTTTGCCAACTGTTGCTGCCTGCAATGGACTGGAAAGGAAAAGATGGTAATTTACAATCCAGAGAGATGAAAACTGTCTGGAGTGGTTACTCCCTGGCCCTACAGCGTATCTGTGTACTGTATTTGAGAAATAAAGATCTTTTTTACCTGAACTAAATATTTCTTGGGGACCAATCTAGCCCCTTCCTCATCAGCCACAAAGGACCCCTTTGCAGCAGAGATGGTGAAGTGCTACGGTGCAGGTGGGGAATGGACATGTGGGGGTAAGATATGAAAGGAGCAGGGAAGGGACGGAGGAGAACCCAGACTGTTTGGTACTGTGCAGTTCCTCCCATCCTCTCTACTGCTGATGGCTGGGTAAGGCCAAGTGGAGATTACTCCATCCATATAGATGGCGTAGCCTTCCACCTGTGGCCTATGGAAGGAAGATTCCTTCCTCCCCACCTGCACATCAGCTCATCATCATGGGCCAGGCAACAGGATCTGGATTTATGCTCTTGTAAATTTAGTACTAGTGAAAGGCTGACAGGGCCATTTTGGAGGCAGTAGGCCTCCAGTTATTCACATAATGTGGATCACACTGGCAGTTTCCCCACACACTGCCCTCTCCATGTGTCTTGTTCCAGATCTGGACTGGCCATGCTTCGGAGAGAGAGCGTAGCTCAGCATCCATACCTCATTGCCTCTCTGCTGAGGGTACCCTCAAGGGCACCAGTTGTGCTAGTGCCTTTGTGATGTGGAAAGCCTGTCTTCAAGGAATTGAGACTCACCCACTCATTGTACACAGCCCGCCACTGACAAGCCATCAAAACAGCATTCTGTCACTACTGACCTGTGCTGGACTCTGAGCGGTAACCTAGAGGTGAAAGGGGATGTGTTCCACTGCCAGTCTCCAGAGTGGTAATATTCACCCTTCCGTAGATTATTTCCTTACCTTTTCCACATAATAACTCAGTGGCTCCTTGCCTCTGGGATCTGGTTCATTCCAGGAGAGGACCACGTAATCTTCTTTGATCTCACTTGCGTGAACATTAGTGGGTGGCAGAGGAATTTTAATCTTGCCTGTGGGAAGCCAGAATTTGATACCAGTTCAGTGATAATATATCAAGAAAGGAGTCTTCTATTAAACAAGGATGTTATACTTTTTCAGTATCAGGTAAAGTCCTCTGGTGTAGAGGAGAGGCCTTTAACCCTTTGCATGCATTGGGGTAGAGAGGGAAAACTTCCTCCTATTCATTTGGTTGTCAATGTTCTGATAATTTTTAATGATAAATTATTTAATTCTTTGCTCTCATCTTCTTGTTTAAATAAAGGGACATAGTTGTCATCATACTCTCACTTGCTCTGGAGGTACAAAGGGCCCAGGATCTGGCCTGCAGTGTCCACCTTAGAATTATAGAGTATCAAGGATGGAAGGGACCTCAGGAGGTCATCTAGTCCAACCCCCTGCTCAAAGCAGGACCAACCCCCAGACAGATTTTTACCCCAGTTCCCTAAATGGCCCCCTCAAGGATTAAACTCACAACCCTGGGTTTAGCAGGCCAATGCTCAAACCACTGAGCTGAGCACATTACTTTGCCAGTTCCTCTTTCCATTACACCCAGTTTCAAAACACTAGAGACTTTTGCAGTGCACATTACTAGAACCTTGTTGTCTTTCTTAATCCTATGGCCACGTTCCTCAAGCTCCAGATACAGCTCCCTCTCAGGAGTTCAGCTGGTAACACAGAGTTCCAGATGGCTGTGTCTGGGCCGATTTCTAAGCCTTAGCAACCTCACAATGGGGTTGCACTAAATGAGGAAAAATTTGTCTCCACAAGTAAAATTTGCAAAAGTCCCTACATACCATTTTCAAAAGTGAGTTAGGCACCAATTGATTTTCAATGAGGCTTAGGTTCCTAAGTCCCTAAGTCACTTTTGAAAATGAGACTTACAGCCAGATTTTTAAAGGTATTTTGGTGCCTAGTGGAATTTACAAAAGCATCTGGGATTTAAAAAAACACCATGGTTAACACAGAGGGTATGTCTTCATTACTGGCCAGATCGGCGGGCAACGATTGATCCAGCGGGGATCCATTTATCATGTATAGTCTAGACATAATAAATCGATCCCCGAGTGCTCTCCCATCAACTCCTGTACTCAGCTCGGCGAGAAGCACAGGCAGAATCAATGGGGGAGCGGTAGCAGTCAACTTACCACAGTGAAAACACCATGGTAAGTCGACCTAAGTACGTCAACTTAGTTGCGTAACTTAGATCGATTCCTCCTCCACCCCCGCCACCGTGTAGACCAGGCCTCAGTGACATTGCAACACAGGGCAGAACAATGCCTAAATACCTGTCAAAATCTGGGCCTTAGTCACTTTTAAAAATGAGACTTGGGCACTTCTGAAAATTTTACCCCATAATCCTTTGCTTTTAATAAAAGCTCTACACTACTCCTTAAGACTGAAGTCTCTAGGCTTGACACAGTCACAAGTCTAACAGTACCTAACAGCTCCATTATAAAGTGGCCTTGTATTTTGGAATGCTTCTGTTTGCTTACAGTATAAGAAAACATTTTCCTGTGCATATTTCCTTCCAGAGTCTTCTGAAGTATTATTTTGGCATCCTTGTATTATAAGCATTATTTATAAAAGGAGGGTTAAGTTTCAGTTTGAAATTACCTTCCAGTTCATCTTTGGAAATTATAATCTTCTTTCCGTCATCGTAAGGGATGGCTAGTGATTTTAAAAAGATCAATATTATTCACCAGGAGAAAAAGCCACAAGTTTAGTAGAAAGACAGAGACAAGAATCCTGGGTTTCCCTATATGCACACAAAGCCCGTACGCTGGGGTGGTTTGGCCTTCTCCCCTTCTCTACCAGTTTGTACCAAGAGAAGTGTGACAAACTGAAAACTAATTAAAAAAATTATAGGAACTTCCTTGACATTAAAAATACAAAACCAATCATTTTGAGTTAGACACGTTTTAGGCCCAGATTCAGTTTGCCCGTTGCCACTTTTGTCTTCCTATTGTAAGCATTCCAGACAGTCAGGGATGTGTGAGCAGAGACTGAGCACTGTTTGGGTAAGAGAGTAACACATGGAATGATAGGGACAGACACTCAGGTGGTGTCAATCATCCTGGTTTCATTGGCTTCCCTGGAGCTCTGATGATTTATATCTGCTGAGGATCTACTCACAATCTTTGCCTACCCAGTGCTGTTCACAAATTGACAATGGTGTTTTAGGTCAGTCTGTCTCCAGCTTTTTCAGTCCAGACCAATGACTTCAGCTGGTGATTCCAGCAGGGTGGAGGCATGTTTGCAGCAGAGGAGCTGCAGTGGTTTGTGAGAATAGGACACTTTGGATAAGTCGTCCCAAGTTACTTCCGCAGCCTCACAGAGCACATAGGGAATAATATCCTGTTTCTGATACATACTCATCACTCTTTTTTCCTCACTGGGGTCTTTCATTGTGACTGGGTCGCTGGCCTTGGAAGGGTTACTGATGCCTGAGTGGTTGACGGCCTTTACACGGAACTGGTATGTCTTTCCCTCCGTGAGACACAAAACAGGGCACCTGCAGGTCTTCACAGGCATTTCATTACATGGCACCCACTCGTCTGTGCCCACCTCACACCTGCAACAAAGCAAGATCATGTAGTACCTCCATGGTGTTCCCTCAGTGTGGCAGCGGGCCTTTTTCAGGTTATAACTTTGGTAAAGGGACCACTCAGTGCAAAAAAACATATGTCTACTCACAGTAGGGTGACCAGACAGCAATTGTGAAAAATCAGGACAGGGGGTGGGGGGTAATAGGAGCCTATATAAGAAAAAGACCCCAAAATTGGGACTGTCCCTATAAAATCAGGACATCTGGTCACCCTAACTCACAGGACTGCAGGCTGGGAACTTGCTGCTTTATTTAATTGCATCACAACAAAATTGGGGTGGGGAGAGAAAACTCCCATTGATTAAACAGGAATTGAGTGGAGCATAGTACCATCCCATAATACTATGGGTATCCCTGGTAACCCTATCATGACCACTTTACTACAATAACATAATCATACAGACCTTTCAATAAAATAACCGAAGATTGGACTTCCTCCACTATCGCTGGGTGCTACCCAGGAAAGGAGCAGGCAATCTTTATTTATATCGTGGCATTTCACATTGAGGGGGGATCCAGGTGCACCAGCTGTTGCTGCCGCAGCATCTAAAGGAATATAGAGCAATGTCTGTTAAGCTGTTTTTTCCTGCCAGTGTTCTGAATCTTTTAGTCTCCAAACACTCTATTGTCTACAGAGAGAGGCTGCCATTTTGTGTTCAGCTTGCTGCAGACTGCAACAGAGGAGATACCCACACTCTGCACTCTCTCTCATGGAGGATAGTCATCCTGTTCTTTCCTCTTCTTATTCATTTGTGTTGTAGTATGCGTAGGGCCCCCATGGTGCTAGGTGCTGTACAAATGCAGAACAAAAAGATGGTCCTTGCCCCAAAGAGTTTACAATCTAATCTATATTCTTTCTTGTTTCACTGTTGTCTTTGGGTGTGTAGGGAAAACAAACAGTCTGATCTGCATGGTCAGGAAAAAATCCACATTGTAAAACTGTAGATAAATGTATTGAACTCTAAAAAGAAGACACAACTCCAGAATACAACAATGGAGGAGCTTCCTATATTATACCGTGACCCTAATAAATGTACAAGGAGTGGAAAATATTAGCAAATTCAATTCTGAATCATTCATATTAAGAGTAATTTCTTTTCAGATTAATAACAAGGTCAGTTTTTAAAAAGATTTTGAGAACAAGAACTGACCTACTCAGTATATATATATATATCCACAGTCCCCTCATACATCCCCTCTCATTAGGTCTACTGTTGTAGTAGCATTCCATCAATTCCAGGTTCTCTTGTCTCGTCCATGAATGGTTTGTTCCAGTAGCCCACTTATCGTCAGATTGTCCTGGTTTCCTCAACATTGCGTGGACCTTGTTAATCCGGCGACGTCCGAGCGGCATGACTTCTCCTAGTTCGTGTCACTCTCATATTTGAGGTAGGCCAGCTGAAGCGTTAGGGGGTCTTTGCCCAAGGACCCCTACTGGAAAAGTTGGGTACCAACCGGGATTTGAACCTCTGGTCTCTCATATCAAGGGCGGTCTTCCCGTATCAAAGGGCGGTGCTTCTTAACCACTACACTATCCAGTCGCTGCATCCACACCTACATCACACTTACTGAGAAAACAGCTAAGTTACCCAACGCTTCAACATAGTAAAGAGGAAGCTGATCTCACAGCTTGAGATAGACCAACTCCCATTACATCCGACTCAAGAAGACTTGGAAGAACAAGTGGATGTGCGGCCCAACCTGAAAGCTGAACTTACTGTCCAAACCCCTCCATTTGCAGAGCACAGCAGCTGATATGAGGCATTAAGATCATGGAAAAACTGATACAGTCAATCCTCGAGACCGATTACCAGGCTCAGTGGAGAAGTACCATCAGATAGTATGTTAGAAGATGCCAATAGAGCCTCATCACAATCCCTACTACCACCATAACTCAACCAATGAACTGGTATACGCTACAGCCTCTGTAACCTGGGAGCTTGGCTACCGATCAAGAAGAAACAACAGTATGTACCACCCTGGAAAATGAGGTTGGAGGATAAGATCAAGGCGACTCGGAGAGAAGTTAGTCAGCTGGTGAACTACAGAAGGGTGTAGAGATTAAGGATAGACTTGGCTACTGAAAAAATACAAGGGGCCTGACTCCATCTGAAGCCCTAGAGACTGCTAAACAAAGGCTCACAGCACTGGCTACCGGCTAAGGAGATACACTAGAGAAGCAGAGGCCAAAAAAAGTAAATGCCCTGTTCTCAAAGAACCATCCAAGGTGTACTCCCAACTGCAGTGCACAACACAATAACAGCAGAGCCACCAGCAGCAGAAACTGAACAGTACTGGAAGAACATATGGGAGAAAGAGAAGACTCATAACACCAGTGCAAAGTGGCTGCAGGACCTGAGAAAGAGCACAGCAATCTCCCAGAACAGAAACCAGTCACCATCACAGTGGAAGACATCCAGCAGCGGGTCAAAAACATGAAGAGCTGGACAGCACCTGGACCAGACATGATCCACACTACTGGCTAAAGAAATTAACAGCAGTGCATGAACGCCTAGCAGCACAGATGAACCAGCTGCTAGCAGCAGGCTCCCACCCAAACTGGGTAACACAAGGAAGGACAGTGCTGATCATGAAAGACCCCTGCAAGGGGACAGAACCGGCCAACTACCGGCCAATAACCTGCCTCCCCACACATGGAAAGTCTTATCAGGCATCATAGCTGCCAAGCTACAGGACCACATGGCCAGTACATGAGCACAGCTCAGAAGGGCATTGGGAACAACACCAGAGGCTCAAAACACCAGTTGCTCATAGAAGAGCAGTCGCCCAAGACTCAAGGTCTAGACAGACCAATCTGAGCACAGCCGGGATTGACTATAGGAAAGCCTATGACTCAATGCCGCACATGTGGATCTGTGAATGTCTGGCGCTATACAAAGTCAAGAGGACACTAAGGACCTTCCTCAAAGAACTCAATGGGACTATGGAAGACAACACTAGAAGTCAACTCAAGGCAACTTGCCAAAGTGGCCATCAAGTGCGGCATATACCAAGGTGATGCACTGTCCCCGCTGCTGTTCTGCATAGGCTTAAACCCCTCAGCCAGATAATCACAGGACTGGATACGGGTACAGGTCAGGATGGAACTACCATCAGCCACCTCCTCTACATGGATGACATCAAGCTGTATGCTAAGAATGAACGAGACATCGACTCGCATAATCCACCTGACGCGGGACCTACAGTGAGGATATCGGGATTCATTGGACTGGAGAAGTGTGGCCGGATGGTAGTGAAGAGAGGGAAGGTAGTCAAGACTGATGGGGTGGAACTACCAGCGGGCCACATAGCAGACATACAGACCAGCTACAAGTACCTTGGCATCCCGCAGTCACATGGAAACCACGATGAGGAAGCAAGGAAGACAGCAACATCCAAGTATCACCAAAGGGATAGACAGGTCCTGAAGAGCCAGCTCAGTGGGAAGAACAAGATCCACGCCATCAACGAATACCGCCCTGCCGGTCATAGAGTACCCTGCCGGTATAGTGAGCTGGCCAAAGGAGGACATGGAGGCTGCCGAGTGAAACCCGGAAGCTCCTCACAATGCACGGAGGTTTCCACCCAAGTCCAACACCCAGAGACTGTATACCAGCCGGAAAGAAGGCGGGCGGGGCTTGGTGAGCGTCAGGCCACTATCCTGGATGAAACCCGGAACATCCAGGAGTATATCAGTAAGATGGCCCCAAAGATGAGCTGCTGAGAGAATGCCTGAGGCAGCAGCAGACATGGGAGGAAGACCAGCAGAGAAGTGCCATGGCAAGACAAGACCCTTCATGGGATGTACCATCGACAGATAGCTGAGGTGGCTACATTGGGAAATCCTACCAGTGGCTGGAAAGGGCTGGACTAAAAGACAGCACTGAGGCACTGATCATAGCAGCACAGGAACAGGCACTGAGCACCAGATCCATTGAAGCAGGGGTCTACCACACTAGAGAGGACCCAAGGTGCAGACTGTGCAGAGAGCCTCAGAGACAGTCCAACACATAGTGGCAGGATGTAAGATGCAGGCAGGAACAGCATACACTGAACGGCACAACACAAGTGGCTGGCATTGTGTACAGGAACATCTGCACAGCGTATGGGCTAGACCCTCCAAGACCAGATGGGAGATTCCGCAGAAGGTTGTGGAGAATAGCAGGGCTAAGATTCTGTGGGACTTCCAGATCCAGACGGACAGGCAGGTACTGGCCAATCAACCAGACATCGTGGTAATAGACAAGGAGCAGAAGACAGCGGTGGTGATAGATATAGCAGTGCCAATGACAGCAACATCAAGAAGAAGGAATATGAGAAGCTGGAGAAGTACCAGGGCCTGAAAGAGGAACTAGAAAGGATGTGGAAAGTGAAGGCCAAAGTGGTCCCAGTGGTGGTAGGAGCCCTCGGGCTGTGACTCCTAAGCTGGGTGAGTGCTCCAACAGATCCCAGGAACAACATCAGAGCTCTCTGTCCAGAAGAGTGCAGTGCTAGGAACAGCTAAGATACTGCGCAGAACCCTCAAACTCTCAGGCCTCTGGTAGAGGACCCGAGGTTGAGGAAGACACATACCACCCATAGGGGTGAGAGGGGAATTTTTTTTTTTTATATAAAAATCCAGCATCTGATCAGAGTGAAAAACATTTCTCATGCTGATAGAGGAAACAGGTTCTGCAGTTAGAACTGGACACTGTCCAGCAACCCTGACCTTGTCTTGTAAACCTGAGTAAATGGCTGTTCATTAAATCTTGTTACTGAAAGCCCACCGTCAAGTCTCTGTTTGGCCAGTAAGGGCTAAACTGGATTCCCCACATCAAATCTGAGACGTGTGGCACAGAGGGGAGAAGGAATTCTCTGCCCAATGGGGTAATGTAGCTACGTCATGCTGCTTCTGCATCCCTTGTGGGGATCACTGGCAAGAGCGTTTACATAGCATTGGTGCCATCTCTGCTTTCCCCTTATCCACCCCAACCCTGCTCCCAAATCCCACTGCACAGGGGAGCTGCAGAGCTGAGCTCCATGGTATGCAGACCCCCTGCAGCAGTTCCCCAAGTCCTATACTACTGTGGTTACAGTGTTTCTTGTACCCCACATTGCTGTGGAGAAGGGAGCAGGATTTGCCCCTCCAAAAGCAAATGAAATCTATTCTCTACCTCCAATACTGCCTAGGCCACATCAGATAATTACAGGGGGAAGGGTGTTGTGTGTGGTGAACAGATAGGCCTTTGTTTTCCATTTTCTGCACTAAGCAATCTGCTGTCCACAGGGGCAGGCAGCCATTTTATGCTCAGTTCAATGCAGATTACTACAGAGGAAACACAATGGGAAATCAACAGGATTTGGGTAGGGCTGCCCAGAGCAGGAGGCAAGTGGGGCAATTTGCTTCAGGCCCCGGGCCCTGCAGGGGCCCTGCGAGCCCTGGCCCGGGCCTGGCGGCGATCCGGGTCTTCGGCTGCATTTTCATGGCGGGGGCCCTTCAGTCGCTCAGGGTCTTCGGCGGCATTTCAATGGCGGGGGGCCCTGCAGTGCTGCCAAAGACGCAGAGCGACTGAAGGGCCCCCCGCCACAAAAATGCCCCGCGAACCCTGACCGGGTGACGGTCCGGGTCTTTGGCAGCATTTTGGCGGTGGGGGGGCCTTCAGTGCTGCCAAAGACATGGAGTGACTGAAGGGCCCCCTGCTGCCGAAATGCCGCCAAAGACCTGGACCGCCGCCGGGTGAGTATAAGCGCCGAAGCTCCCCCACTTTGCCCCAGGCCCCCATAATCCTCTGGGTGGCCCTGGATTTGGGCCTAAAATCCCAAGTGCCTAAGTCACTATTGCAAACGGGACGCAGGCACTTTTGAAAATGTCACCCCTGGGTTCAAGATGGGGGCAGTGTGGGAAGGCCTTTCATTGTGAATGAGGGTGTGAATTTTCCCACCCTGTGGATCAGAAAAGGGCTTTTGCTTTGAAAGGACAGAAACCTGTAGGTACCTCTAACAAACACGTAGGCACTTTGCTCATTGTACCCGTCCAGCGTAGGGACACGGACAGTATAGAATCCCTCATCTTCTTTGTAAGCACCCAACACTGTCAAAGAAGCCTCACGATCCAGACACTTTATTTGCTGGCGATCGGAATCCTTCAGAAACTCGCCTGCAGGGAAATGAAAACTCAGCGGAACTGCATCGGAACTATACCGTGCTCAAAGGAGTGTGCAGCACTTGCACATGGTGTAAAATGCTGAGCAGAGGACCCTGGGCCTACACTAACACAACATTGCTGCACAGCTAGCAAGGCCCAGATCCTCAAAGAGATTTCATTTCAATGGGATTTAGGTGCATGAATATCTTTGAGTTGCTGGGCCCAAGTTACTTCTGCCTACGAGCAGATCTGAGGTATTACAGGCTAAGCTCATTAGCCACATGAGGAACAAGCTCAACCCCCTGCCTTCTGAGACAGAGTCACACTCTGACCACATCCTTCTATTTGTTATCCTTTGCTCTTGCTGTACACCAATGCAGGAGGTTTGGGACTCACTTCTACTCAATGTGGAGGACCCTGAGCCAGAGGAGTAACTCTGTTCACTCTCAGTAAACAGCAGGCATTTGTCCTGAGGGCCAGAAGAAGCCATGACACATAGTAACAGTACCTACTGCTTTTCATGAGCAGATCTCACACTATCATACAAACCAGCTCGGTACCCTCATTTTACTGCTAGGGAAACTGAGGCACAGAGCACGGAAATGACTTGCCCAAGGTCACCCAGCAGACCAGTGGCGGAGCCAGGATTAGAACCCGTGCACAAATGTACACCAAGCCAGTATATTTTGCTTCTATCCCCAAACCTTGGGAGATATGGATCTGAACTCTGTGACTCAGGCCCATCTTTAGAACACAGTGCAGTCTGCTGCTTGCACAGCTGATTCTAGCAGGGCTACTTGTAAAACAAAGGCAGTCTTACTGTGTTGCTCCTGGGACAGGTGCAGCCTCCCACAGCTTAAAGGCACAAAGGCAATTAGCATCCTGGCAAAGACCTGTGTCCTTGATTTTGCAGCTCTGTTTGTAACCTACCCTCCTATTGGCTGTCTGGGAGGGCTTCATTTTACTTCATTCGCCAGTGTCTCCTCTGGCTTTATAGGAATATAATAGCAACACTTTGCACTTCCACTATGTAGAACCAAGGTTCCTAACAACTCTTTATAAACATGAATTAATTAAGGCTCATGTCACCCCACGAAGCAGGTATGTATTCTTATCCTTGTTTTACGGATGAAGAAATGGAAGCCCAAGTTAAGGGATGTGCCAGAACTGGGAACACAACCCAGGAATCTTGGCATCTAGTTCTCTTCTGCAAGCACTAGACCAGAGCTTATGGGGGAAAGCACTCGTGTCAAAGAAAGCTATGTGGATACAAATACACACCGTCTCTGAACCAGGAGATATCTCGTTGGTATTGAAGTAGATCAGAAGAAAAGAAGCAGGAAAGGGTGAAAGGTTCCTTCTCTCTAGAGAATAGGGGCTTCAGTGAAAAGGCAAAATCTGCCTCCTGGCCAGTGAGTAATCCTGTGAAACAAGAGCAAAACCATGCAGCCATGATTAAGGCTACAGTTTTGTCACGGAGGTTATGATGATCACAGAAATCGTGAATTTGTGTCAAGGGCCCCAAACGGAGTGACGTTGTAACCTAGTGCCCAGGGTCGCAGCGCCACTTAGATTTGGTCCTTCTGCCCATCCATCTCCTGAGAGGTGGATGAACCAATCCTGAGTGGCGCTGTGACCCCATGTGCCGGTTGCAGAGCCCAGCGCGGGGAGCTGGCCCAAGCCCTCTGGAACAGGAGCTGCCATTGTGGGGTGAGTGCAGGGCTGGCTCGTTCTGCAATCCCCATCCTGCTTTCAGAACATAAGAATGGCCATACTGAGTCAAATCAAAGGTCCATCTAGCCCAGTATCCTGTCTTCTGACAGCAGCCAATGCCAGGTGCTTCACAGGGAATGAACAGAACAGGTAATCATCAAGGGATCCATCCCTTGTTGCCCATTCCCAACTTCTGACAAACAGAGACTAGGGACACCAGAGTCTTATTGGTTTTTCCCCACACCTCTGCTGTGAAATTTACTAAAAGTTTCCATGACAAAATCACAGCCCTAGTCATGATAGAAACAGGAGCCTCCTCAGTTAGTGTCATTATTATGGTCATTCATCTAGTGCTAAAGGTGTGTGTGGTGCTTTTCGTAAACCTCAGGCTATTGGGAAGAGGTACACCCTGTCTGACCTTGTGCCAGGGGGCCTCAGCCCATCCATAAAAACTCCACAACAATAATTTACTCACTTTTGTATATTTCTGAATCGAATCCTGACTCCTTCCCATAATATTCTGTAAAAGAAGGTGGAGAAGATGGGAGGAATAAACACATTTAACAAATGTGTGTTTCAATATTTATCTTCCTCTTAATAATATGCCATGATACTTAACTCTTATGTATTGTATCACTTCTTCAAAGTATGGTCCACTATGAACATTAAATATTAGCCTTCAAAACACACCTGGTTGGTGACTTCCAAGCAGGAAGAGTTTCCAATGCAGAGCCTTTTACTAGCTTAACAAACTGATAAGGATCACTTCACCCATAAGTGAAATGCAGCCACCCCTGGGGCAGAGCCTGGCATCTACTCAACACCACATGACAACACTACTCAACAACACAGGAATGGAAGAGAAGAAGAATATTCTGTTGAAAGCGCTGGGGAGATTTAGGACAGCAGAACATACTAGTTATTGAAGCTGGAATATGGCCTGGACACCGAGTTTAAGCTGCCTACCATTGCAGAAAACGATATGGGATCTTTAATGACCACATATGGCCTTGACCTCTGGTTTGTGAATCATCCCAAGGACAGCATGTCCAGAGATACAGAACGTTCCAAGACATGGGCTCACTACTGGCTCAGAGGGAAAAGTGTCATATGCTGAATCACCAGCAGCACTTATTGCAGCACCTACGCGTTTCTTGGAGGTCTCTCCCATGAAAACAACGATCCTAGCCAAACCTTGCAAACTGCTGGGATCACAGAACAATGTCTAGTGGCTTTGAGCTTAATGTAACGTAATCACGCAGCTGAAGGAATCGAAGAATTCCAAAACAAGATGCAAATAGTGGTGTTTCTTAGACCTCTCATCCTAAATAAATGCACATAAGAATTGATGTCAAGTATCAGAGAGGTAGCCGTGTTAGTCTGGATCTGTAAAAGCAGCAAAGAATCGTGTGGCACCTTATAGACTAACAGACGTATTGGAGCATGAGCTTTCGTGGGTGAATACTCACTTCATCAGATCATATTCATTCTTTCTCAGTAGCCAGTACATGGCAATTAAAATGGATGGAAATTAGGAATTTCAGACCAGGAAATATCTTTTCTGAAGTGATTTTCTGTTGCTGTGATGAAAGGGAAGGCAGACAAAATTTTGCACTGCTATGGGGAGATCCCACATTCAGAAGTAGCCTCTCACTTGTTGCTTCCATCTGTCCTGGGCCACAATGGATCATGAAGGGGCATGCTTTGTGCATGGCATGAGGAGTGGGGAAGGGAAAGCATTACTTTTAAGAGCATACCTGCTGGCCAGGTAGAAAGGATGGCCCTAAATGAATGAAGCCATCTGATAAAGAAGATGGTAAATGAGTGGCAATGAGTAGAGAGGGGAATCATGGAGATCATCAAAGAGACATGTTGGGTTCATCAAGGATAACAAAGGACCCCAAAATATCGTTGATAGACAGGGCACCCCATTAATCTAGAGAGCCGTCTGGGCTTGGGACTGCCTGTGACATCAAAGGCATGTCAGACAATGCAGGGGCCAAGAAAACAACTGCCAATGGCCTGTTTAGTGGGACATGGAGAGTTTCCAGGCCAAGCCTTATGGCTTTGCTCTGGATTTTGTTTACAGACTGTTAAACACAAATAGCAAAAGGAAGGGGCATGTTACCAGGATGTCATCAGGCAGAGTCAGGGGAAAAGGAACAACGCAGGCCTGCCAACAGCAAATGTAAGAAGCAATATTTGGAAATGCCAATAGCACAGAGTTCTGCTCTGACCAGAGACTTCATAAAGGAGAATTTGATCTGGTACTAAGTGGTGCTAGGACAGCTGTCTCATCCAAGGAGGTTTTCTATAATAGATTCATAGATTCCAAGGCCAGAAGGGACAATTGTGATCAACTAGTCTGACCTCCTGTATAACACAGGCCACAGAACTCCTCCAAAATAATTCCTAGCACAGATCTTTTAGAAAAACATCCAATCCTGATTTAAAAATGGTCAGTGATGGGGATGAGAGAATAAACAACATGTGACAGTTGGTAGCCACATTGCTTAATGGAAGGGGCTTAGTTACTACAGGGATGAGCCTGCTATAAGAACCCAAAAATATAGAACAGTTGTACACCCTAGAGCTTTTTATATATTTCCTGCTTTAGGATAATAATTATCCAGGCTGGTCAGCCATGCAAACTAGGGGCTGCCATTGTTATTATAAATAGAATTGGGTGAATAACAATTTTTTCAGTTTGCTGGTAATTAAAATAAAAATGGTTTTGGATCAGCAACATTTATCAAAATTTTCTGCAAATTGAAAAGTAAAAAAAATTCATTTCACGTTGAACAAAATGTTTCATTTTGGTTCCAAGCATTTTAAAAAAAGTTTTTGATGGTTTGAATAAAAGTAAGGGAAATCGTGAAACAAAAAGTAATTTTGCACCAAAATATGGAAATGTTTGGATTATTTTAGTGAGGTTTATCACCAAATCAATTTGGTGAAATTGACACAAATTTGCAAAACATTTTGGTGTAGCCATATCTGCTTTTTTTGCCACCCCCCCCCCAAAAGCTTTGTGCATAAAATTTTGCCCAGTTCTAATTATAAGTGAATATCTGTCCCCAACTGGAGTGTGTATGTGCATGTATGTATGTGCGTGCGTGCTGAATTCTGACTCACGTAGGGCACTATTTAACAATGGATTTTAAAGATAGCATAAACAAAACATGACCCTTAACATTCTCTGGGCACATTCTGCTCTTGTGAAAGCTGAGTCTACAAAGGAGATCCAGATTTTATCAATGCACAACATGTAAAGAAAAGGGATGGTGATAACATGGCCCAGGATGGAGCCGAGAATTTTTGGAAGCAGTAAGAATAAATGAATCACATATACTTTTAAAAGATCCAGCTGTCTGAGTGATTGACCAAGCAGGCTTTTGCATCTCACATTGCCACAGAAGCTCATCTCTCTCGTACCAATAAGACCTTTGAAGCAGTCAGTTGACTTCCTATTCGAGAATGGTATCGGTTCCATCTCAGTTGTTCTATTGCCCATGTCAGTCTCACTGAGCATGTTTAGCAGTCTATAGTTCTGTAGGTCTATTCCAGTCCAGGTTTTTATGACAGGATTGTTTTATATATAGATTAGAAATGTCAAGGTCTAAACAACGACCCCATGAGATGCCATTGCATATTCCCTAGAGTTTAGCCTAATTTCCCTTTGTAAGTACCAGCACTTTATTTCCAGTTGTTTCCCCATATGTCTGGCTTTAGCTTGAGCAGAATCTTGCTATATATTTTTGTCTTGCTATAAAGAAATTCATAAAAATGGTCCATGCAGCTTATCTTGGGATCACCACAGATACAAAGAGGACAGCCCTGAACGCTGTCCTGTTGGGTTACACTCTGCAATGAGAACTGTGTGTTCTGTGGAGCTCTGCCTGGAGAGAGATCTTCTGGGAAACACAGCGCTCTCAAACTGACATTCAGAAAAAACAACTAGATCCTCTCCAGACCTGCTGCGCTTTGAACTGCAGGGCCTGGTAGTATCACTGCAGAAGGGGTCAGTGTCCAGACACAGCACACCTTCGCTGCAGCAGTGTTAGTCCACTGCAGGGCAAAGAGGGAAGACAGTTCTGAGCCGTGCCCAGAAAGGGTCTGAAAGATTTTGGCTGAGTCCAGAGGGGCCACAAGGGACTGAGGCAGAGTAGCCATTTTTGAGGTGTATCTGGGCAGACCCTGAGGGAAAGGGCGTGACAGGCTCTGACAGTAAGGGTGTGAGGGAGAGATTCGGCCTGAGTCCAGTGCCTGACTGGAAAGCCAGTTGCATAGCGACTGCTGGTGTAGGAAGCACTGATTCTCTGTTGTGGTCTCCAGGGTATTGCACTAAGCTGCTACAAAACAGCATTTCAGCAAATTAAACATGGGCACCCGGAGAAGCGTGGCAATGGCCTTAGGCTGGATCTGGCCAACAAAAAGTCCCTATGGCCCAGACTGACAGCAGTAGTCTAAAGGGCTAGGGGATGAGAATGGGACCCTAACTGAGAACAGGCAGGAACTCCAGGCTTCTACCCGAAGGCTACTGCAGAGGCAAAATGGGAAAGAATGATGACAATCAGACCTAGGCTAAGTTAGATCCCTGGGTTATAAATACTGGGTTTCATTGTAATTTGAGCCCAGCCGTTTTGATTTCTGTTTGTTAAGACAGAACACACTCTAGTTAAAATGTTTTTAACTCAACTCCTGACAACAGCAAACACTAGGGGAAGAGCTCTTTCAGGGAAGGGCTATTGTTGTTAGATCGCACAAGCTGACCCCAACCATTTGCATGAAACTACGCTAGACAAAGGTCCATGCCTCTAACCAAAGCGATCTCATTCCCTGCTTTGAATAAGAGAGAAAATAAAATCACGAGGAAAAACAATCTGTAGGTAGAGTGTAATAATAAAGAAAAAGTGTGTATGGAAATAAGCTGCTAGCAACTCTGCTTCGTACATGTTACGACTTAGACTAGGCAGGGATGGGTTAGAGGAAATTCAAATGGTTATGAGCTAATGCTCAGAGCCTCAAAGGTATTATGATTTCAGTGGAAGGAAGGAGACCTAAATATCTTTGAGGCTCTGGGCCTAAAATTTTGTGCATAGGAAAAGTTAATCCGATATGGATTTTCTTTCTTAGATTTGTGGTTAATTTACCAACAACCTTTCTGATGGGTTGGCTATTTGTCTTCATAATGACAACTGAAATTGCTTTATGGACAGTTTACCATGGAAAAACATATTGATTGATGCTTTTTAAATATATATTTTAAATCCAATTGTTCTCCCCTCCTACCGCTCCCCCCATCACAAAGGCTTAGCTAGACAACCCACTGCATACTCCTTGTTCATGTGTACGTGGTTAATACAGTAATTTCTTTTAATGAAAACAAATAGAAAAATCCATTAAAAATGTTTAAAAGGAAACGGAATTCTCAACTTACTCTGGACAAACACCGTAGCAAATGAATAGGCCTCACCATATGGATTTTTAACTTCGACACTGTATTCAGCAGAGTCTTCCAAGGAGCATCTGGAAGAAATGGTTTGTTTTTCCTTTTAAGTTTCAGTCTTTGATGCTCCCGGTCGAGGGTTAACTCTGAGTGGTGCATGTCAATATGGGTTGATCCTTAAGCCCAGAATTAAAAGAGAAGGATTGTTTTTTGCCAAGATTTTTTGGGGGCTGCAGGAGTGGGGCATTATTGACCCTTAGAAGTCAAATATATTTTTCTTTTGATATACAAGGAATTAAGCACATAAGGTGAGATTCTCAGCATAAGGGCCTATGCATCACATTAATTCCACTGAAGATCTGGCCTAATATATATTACACCTATATCTTGCAGGCTTTTTGTTTCTGTAGAAAGGTGTTAGTCCCTCTAGATTTGTACAGTGCCCTAAGTACACTTAATGCCAAATGATGAGTTATCCCTAATCTACTGTATGGAACAAAGTAGAGTAATGAGAATCTGCAATAGATCATAGAGATTTTGCATCTACCTCCATTTATGCAGGTTCAGACAAAATAAAATAATATTTAAAGCCCAGTGAGCTATTAGAAGTGTTGGGTCAACCTCACAATGGGCAGAGATTTGATCCAGGTACGTTCCTAGAGTAAGGCAGTGGAGAATCAGACTCCTGGTGCATTTCCAGTCCTCCTCCAGCCCTCTTTGTTCTGCAGAACTGGCCTGGGAATCTCAGCAGACCAGGCCTTGCTGCCAATGAAGAAGGAGCTAAGTAGAAGGTCTGTACGTTACCTATTGATGTCTAGTGTGAGCATGCCAAACTTGTTCTGGATCCTGTATTTCCCTGCTGGAGCCAGTCGGGGATCAATACGGACTCCATTTTTATACCTAGTTGAATATAAAAGTGACACACTGTTGAAGAGGGATGTTCTAGTCTAGACGAGAATTAATGGGTATATTTAACAGCTTATTTTCAAAGTAACACCACCAGCCACACGTAGAGGCAGATTCTTCCATGGGGCATAGCAGAACAAGGGAGTGGACAGCTGGTCACAACTCCCTGGTTCTCTGCCTCAGCACAAGTTAGAGCAGTCTTGGGCCTGCTCTACCTTGTTCCACCTGGCTTGCCCAGGGACCATATGCCAGCTGGGGATTGCCTGAGTGCATGGCTTTCCAACCACTCCTCCTGCCTGCCACTTCCTACCTCATATATACCCCCCCTGCTCTGAGGGTTGCAGGGAGGGAGGTATAAGAGCTGGCTTTTTTGGGTCTGACTAATGTGGACATCTGGCTCCCTTTGCAGTGCTGGAAAGGTGCAAAAGAACCGGAGTGGGTGAAGTTAATCTGCCCCCAAAGCCTATCTGAAATTTTGACAGTGGAGCAGATTTCCCCCTAGTAAAGTCATTTGAAATTAATGTTTGACTATTTCAAGCATTTTCATTTGAGGACAGTCAATTTGACTGTCAAACTGAGCGAGAACCAGTGTGTGAAATGTTATTCTGGGCTTCCTTGTTGTTTCTGCTCGGCTGTTGTTAACAGTAAGTTCTGCAGACAATCCCAAGAGATCTCAATGATATTTTCCATCCTGTGAGTTTGTAACTAAGCAAAGCTCAGTAAACAGAAAAGAGTCACTTTATATTTCTCAAATTTTAGGGCCAGAGCAGTTTAATCCCAAGGCAAGTACGGTATCCTGATGGTTAGTCCAGTGTCTCTGCACCTGTCTAGTGCTTTGGAAAAATAGTCTTGTCGCTCCAAGATGCTGGCCAGTGACCAAGATTCATGAGCACAAGCTGGAGATCGGGAGCTTTAGCACAATGGCCACTCTCCAAAGCTAAGTTCTTTATTGGTACATAGGCTACGCAGCTCCGACGGCTGAGATAACTCTGGAGGGAGTGAATCAAAGAGTGAATCCTGAAAAAGTTTATATGGAACAGTCTTGAAGAGCAAATTTAAAGTCTATTCATAAACCTCCCTGAAGTTTTTAATGGGCTAGAGGAATTGAGGCATGTCAGCTTCGGAGTCAGTTCCACCAATGTACAATTCTTCTTGTTTAGTTTGCCTATTTGTGTAACTCTAGTAGCTCTAGATGTGGATTGTAAGCTCTTTGGGGCAGGGATTTGTTCTGTGCTTGTACAGCAGCACACTGTGGCTCCTAGGTGCTACTGCAATACAAATAAATAATAAAATAACATCGCCTCATTTAGGCATCTCTGGAGCGCTCAGTCCTACACTCTATATTGGATACAAGGATTTGCTACAGTTTATGGGAAGACTATGATGTAAACTAAAAACGCCATCTCCTCCTTTGTGTAGCAGCCTATTTGGAGAATTCTCCCATTCTTGCCCCTCTACCAACCCCCTCATACCCCTCCGATTCTGTGACCATGTCAAAACAAAAGTAAGGATGATGTCCAGAGAGGAAGGAAGATTAGACACAACAGCTCCTGAACATACGAGGAGCTTCTTGAAATGGCCTGTGTCATCCTTTGCTACAGATGGATTAAGAAATAAATAATCCCTAATCAGAGGCAACAGAAGCATGTCTGTTTTCTGTTTTCATGTCTATACAGCAACAATACCCTTCCTTGGAAGAAACATACCTCTTATCATTGCTTACTCTGGAACAGCTGATGTTCTTCTACCATCACCCAGCTCTTTTTCTACATGGACTGTATACATCTGGGCTAAGTCAACAACTAATTTGTCCCACCGGGATAAGATACTTGCTAATGGACAAGAGCCACAGAGTTTTGGATCCAGATTCATACTTCCCAGTTTGAGCGTGTTCATCTCTGAGGTTTTGGGCTGGTTTAATCTCTGCCAAAGAACCCAGACTTTTGGGATGTAGCCTGACCACTATCAAACTTGTTAGAGAGAGAGAGAGAGATGGCATCCTCAGCTGGAGCCCTCACCCCCTCCTACACCCCTGCCCCAGCCTGGAGCCCAATTCTGCACCCCAAACCCCTCATCTCCAGAGCCCATACCTGCACCTTGATCCCTCGCCGTTACTCCCATACACCAACCCCTGCCCCAACCCAGTAAAGATGAGCACGTGAGTGAGGGTGGGGGACAGCAAGTGATGGAGGGAGGTGGGTGGAGTGGGCAGGGGCATGGCCTCTGGAAAAGGGCGGGCAGTGGGAGGGCACTGGTGTTTGGTTTTCTGCAAATAGAAAGTTAGAACATAAGAACATAAGAACGGCCGTACCAGGTCAGACCAAAGGTCCATCTAGCTCAGTATCTGTCTACTGACAGTGGCCAATGCTAGGTGTCCCAGAGGGAGTGAAGCTAACAGGCAATGATCAAGTGATCTCTCTCCTGCCATCCATCTCCACCCTCTGATGAACAGAGGCTAGGGACACCATTCTTTACCCTTCCTGGCTAATAGCCATTTATGGACTTAGCCACCATGAATTTATCCAGTTCCCTTTTAAACATTATTATAGTCCCAGCCTTCACAACCTCCTCAGGTAAGGAGTTCCACAAGTTGACTGTGCGCTGTGTGAAGAAGAACGTCCTCTTATTTGTTTTAAACCTGCTACCTATTAATTTCATTTGGTGACCCCTAGTTCTTGTATTATGGGAATAAGTAAATAACTTTTCCTTATCCACTTTCTCTAAATCACTCATGATTTTATATATCTCTATCATATCCCCCCTTAATCTCCTCTTTTCCAAGCTGAAGAGGCCTAGACTTTTTAATCTTTCCTCGTATGGGACCCTCTCCAAACCCCTAATCATTTTAGTTGCCCTTTTCTGAACCTTTTCTAGTGCTAGAATATCTTTTTTGAGTTGGCAACCCTAGGTGGGGTCTGTCAACATCCCCAGCAATAAAACAAAATAACCTGGAATAGTTCTGCTCACGGCTATAGCTTCTAACAATTTCACAAGCCTCCAGGCTATCTGATCCTACAGCCAATAACCTATTCTCCACTGAATTAAAGGAGGCTAATAATGTATATGCAAAAAACCCAGGCAGCTGAACTAGCCCCACTATACATGCAATGGGTACTTGCAATGAATTAACTAAATATAAGAATACAAGTCTGTCTGGAGTCTAGTTTATCCAGAGAGGCCATTAGGATCAAATAAAACTTCCACTGAATTGTCAATATATTTCCCCCCTTTAATTTGTTGAGTGAATCTGGAGCTGGAGAGAGCAGCCACTTTGATAGCCCTGGAGGGTTTGGTTTTCTGATTATGCATAGAATTGACACAGAAGCAGGGAAAGTTCTCTATGCCCCATGTCACTGATGTGTGAGTCAGCCCTGCCTCAGACAGCTCGTTGGGACAAAAACCACAACCATTCTTTCTCTCCAGGGCCCATTGGATCCTTGGCTTCTCTGTTGAGACTGCCAGTCAGAGGACTGGTTTCTACTGACTGCGCCTATGTTTTCAGACCTGGACACCTTGTTCAGTGGGAGCTACTCATTACACAGAGTCACCAGACGGTAACAATTCCCAGCCAATTGGGGAAGGGATTTGAAGCACTGACCCAGAAGGGAAAGTGTTTTCTGTATTTTCCAAACACCATGCTTCCCTCCCCCCGACTTCTAGAGCTTTCTAACAAGACCTGGATGCTGCACTCCTGTTTGCTCCTCAAAGTGCATGCTTTGTAACCACAAGGTCAGCCCCAATCATCACTCCTAACTCACGCACCAGGTGACCTGCGGCGGAGGGGAAGCCAGAATGGTACATGTAAGCTTCACCCCCATTCTTTCCCAGACTGCATGAACTCTGAGCGGGATCCAGATCAAGGGAGGCCGGCTTGAAAGCAGCTCGATGTACTCCTTCTCCCGGCGGGCCTTCTCTAGAGCCTAGGGCAAGGATTGAATGGACAAGGACAACAAGATTATGTTTCAATGATGGAGGTTCTTTTGCAGAAGAGGCATGTGTAATGGCAACAGCCTTCTCCCATTTCAAAACAGCAGGCTGCTCCCACCCAACAGAGGTCTTGGCTCTGAAGTTGATTGGAGTGGTTGTCAAAACAGAGCTGCACACCACTTTCATAGCTTCGCGCGGGTGAAAGTTTCCAACCCCAACGCTGGTGGCAGATGCCTTCTGTTAACAAGCTGAGAGCAAACTGTCCCAGAAGATACACTTTCTTGAAGGGGCATGCAACTTCTGAAAGCCTTTCTCCTGGCTGAATTTAGTGACAGTAAAGAATTAAGGGCCTGATCCTCAGCTGGAATAACTCAGCGTTACTCTGTTCATTTCAAAGGAGCATCACTAAGTTACCGAGGATCTTGCCCTGACTCTCTACTGGGAATCAGAGCAGGCAGAGAAAAACTTCAAAGCTGGCTTTTGGGCAGCTACTTAACCCCTTAATGTTAGAGAATGGTGGGGCTCTGTTAACTCCAAAGACAGCATCACTGATGGAAATGGCAAGGAAATACAGGGCTACATTTTTCACTCCATTACCCACATAGTGATCGCTCTGCTGGAGTGCCAGGCATGAATGTGGTGGCTGTATGAATGGTTCTGGCCTCAGCTACCTTTATAGTATTTTAACCTGGGTGGAACGAAAAGTAGATAGTTTCTGGGGTAGATTTTGAATCACTCATCGTTTGTAAGAAAATGGCCAGAAATTCCCCCTCTTAGGACCATGAGGTTGCCAGACTGGATCATACCAATGGTCCATCAAGCCCAGTGTCCTGTCTCGGACAGTGGCCAGCCCTGGCTGCTTCATAGGAAGGTGTAGGAGCCCCTTCGCAACAGATGTTGGTAATCTGGCGCTACATTCAGGTTATGTCTACACTATAAATTTCTTCGGTATAACTTACATCACTCAGGGGTGTGAATAATCCACACCTCTGAGCGATGTAGTTATACCGACCTAAGCGCTGGTGTAGACAATGCTATGTCCGAGGAGAACTTTTTCCACTAACTTAGCTACTGCCTCTCATGGAGGGAGGAGTTATTAAACCAACGGGAGAGCTCTCTTCTGGCGGCTTAGAGCATCTTCACCAGACACACGAGAGCTGCACCACTGTTAATGCTGTGGTGTAGACATAAGCTAGGTCTCATCCTGATCTCCAGTAGTTATAGATCGGCTTAAGCCCTAAAACAAGAGGTTTAATAGCCCTTCCACATAATGTTTGTTAGCCTTAACTGTTATAACTCTGGATATTCTTGCAATCCCTTTGCAACTCTAACCTTCTTTCGAAAGGCCTTCCGATCAGCCTTCACACGCAGGAGCCTGCAGTTCCTAATGACCGCCTTCTCCAGCTTTTCCATTTCATTCCCAAACCGAACTCTCTTCTGACCCCGCTTCTCCAGCTCTATGATGGTAGTTTCTCTCCTCAGCTTAGATTCCCTGCAACAGCCAATGTTAATAAAACAGCCACATCTGGTGAAGTCCTATGTGGGTTTTCATTGCAAAAACACCGGGCTAAATCTATGCACGTCTATAAGGAAGGACACACCAGCACCCACTCAGCAGTGGGCACAGATGGGATATTGCTATTGTGAACGCTAGAAACCAGACAATGCTGCCATGATGGGTTGTTGTGCACCATGGCACTAGGAGGGTGAGGGTTAGCAGTCGTGTGTAGTGTCCCATAGAAATTCCCTGTTGTGGTCTCTGGAGCTGTGATTCTCTCTGGCCACGTCTACACTACGGGATAAAATCGAATTTGCTAAAATCGGTTTTATAAAACTGATATTATAAATTCGATTTCATGCGGCCACACTAGGCACAGTAATTCGGCGTTGTGCATCCATGCTCCGAGGCTAAAGCCGCTGCATCCCGAGTTAGATTTGCTTCCAGATGGGTCAGGTTGCTCGGGATACGCTGGAGGCAATACGTCGATTTCACGTCCACTACTACCTAATTCCAATTGTATTCGAATTTACGCTACTCCTCTCGCGGTGGGTAAGAATCATTTAAGAGCCTTTATATATCATGTCAGGACGTTTTCCCTGGATTGCCCTGGCAGACGCCATAGCACGGCAACCATGGAGCCCGTTCAGCTTTTTTTTTTTTCCGGCACCGTATGTGTACTGGATGCCGCGGAGAGAGAGGCGATACTCCAGCGCTACACAGCAGCATTCACTTGCTTTTGCAATGATAGCAGAGATGGTTACCGGTCGTTCTGTACCGTCTACTGCCGGAGTAAACTGCAATGAGATGACGGTTATCTCTCCCTCTCTGTACTGTCTGCTGCTATCATGAGTGCCCCTGGCTGAAAATTTTGAAAGCAAAATTGGGATTGACTCACTTGGACTGAGTCAATCCCTCCCTTATGGTTTCTAAAAATAGAGTCAGTCCTGCCTAGAATAAGAGGCAAGTGTATTAGAGACCAGTGTATCAGAGAGCACAGCTGCTCCGTGTCAGTATTCACAGGGTGCCCCTGCAACAACCGCACCCGTTGCTTCCTCCTCCCCAACCTTCCTGGCTACCGTGGCAGCAGTCCCCCCCCCCATTTGGGTCATGAAGTTATAAAGAATGCAGGAAAAAGAAACAGAGACTTGGAGGCAGCCTCCTCGGGGCTATGACAGTCCAGGCAGTACAGGAAATCTTTTCTTTACACAGGAAAAGGAGGGGCTGATGAAGTTCAGCCCCCAGTTGCTATGATGAAGATGGTTACCAGCCGTTCTGGACCATCTACTGGGAGTAACTGGGAGTCATTCCCATTTTTACCCAGGGCCCCTAGCCAGCCTCACCTCAGGGCAGCCAGAGCTCTCATGGGCTGATGGCGCACGACGGATATCAGTCACTATCATTTGTACCGTCTACCACCGGGGGGGGAGAGAGGAGAGCGGATACTGCTCTTCACTGCTGCAGCATCGCGTCTACCAGCAGCATTCAGTACACATAGGGTGACATTGAAAGTAGTCAAGGAATGATTTCTTTCCCTTTTCTTTCACGTGTGGGTGGGGGGAAAGAAACTGAGGAGCTGTTCCTGAACCACGCCAGACACTGTGTTTGAAGCTACAGACATTGGGAGCTCAGCCAAGAATGCAAATACTTTTCAGAGACTGCTGTGGACTGTGGGATAGCTGGAGTCCTCAGTATCCCCCCCTCCCTCCATGAGCGTCCATTTGAGTCTCTGGCTTCCCGTTACGCTTGTCACGCAGCGCTGTGTATCCTCCGAGGGCTAACGTCTTGATTTTCTGAACGTGCATTGTGGGTAGGAGTTCGTGATGCTATCCCTAGTTCCGCAGTCTCCCCCGTTCCCCTTGGACATTCAGGGTTGAATCTTAATGGTCGCGGGGGGTTCTGGGGTAAAAGTCATCAGTCATTCCTTCCTCCCGGTAAAACAAATCAGTGACACATTCCTTTGCGCCGTTTTTCCCTGGTGATTGCCCTGGCCAGATGCCATAGCACGGCAACATGGAGCCCGTTCGCTTTTTTTTTTTCTGCCACCGTATGTGTACTGGATGAGAGAGGCGAATACTCCAGCGTACTACATAGCCAGGCATCACTTCACTTGCTTTTGCAATTGATAGCAGAGATGGTTACGGTGTTCGTGTACCGTCTACTGCCGAGTATATCTGGCAATGAGATTGGAGTTGAAGTGTGGACGGGTACAGCGTTAAATCGATTTAACGGCCATTAAATCGATTTAAACGCGTAGTGTAGACCAGGCCTCTGGCTCTCTCCTTCCCAGACTAACTATGCTGCCTAGTCTCCTGTAAGTCCTGGCCTGGAGCAGCCAGCTGTAGGAGCGGCTGCTAATTGCACTACAGAGTGGGCTCAGGAGCAAGGGTACAGTTAGCCTGAAATCCAGTACTTATTTATTCTGTCACCTGCAGCAACACATTTCCATTAGCAATGAGCATTTTGTGCTTGAAGACAGCAAGTGACCAGCACCCCCGCCTGGAGCAAAGTGGGTCCACAATGTTCCGACAACAGATTTCCTTCAGAAAATGCTGATTCAATTAAATCAAAAGGTTTCATGGGAACATCCTAATGGTGTTGAATTTTCAGCGCACAATTATTGCAACATTTTGTTTCGAGAAGGCTGAAACATTTAATTTAGATGTTATCGTTTGGACCATTCGTATTGTGACATATTGACTGAACAGAAATGGTAACGTTCAAACCAAACATTTTTACCCTATGTAGCAACAAAACATGTCAGAATATTTCGTTTTGTGAAAAAAATCCAAAATTTTTACCTTTTGTCCCAATTTGGACTGCAACACGGGACAGAAATTGTGTTTTTCAGCTAGCTGTGCCCTGGGGGTGCATTGAGCTTGCCTGTTGTATGGTACTTTGCCTAGTAATGACAAGCATTCCCTTCCACTGGCTGGATCTGGCAGCATATATACTGATGCTTCACATCTTCAGAACCCTTTGCAAACATACGCTAATTAACTCTCACCACCTCTTGGGTGGCTAGTAACTATTAACCCTATTGTAGAATGGGGAAACTGAGGCACAGAGCAGCTGAGTAACTTCCCCAAGGCTACATAGAAAACAAGTTGAATTAGAAGCCAGGAATTTCTGGCTTCTGGTCTTGAGTCAAGTAGACCAAGCAGCTCTTCTGGCTCCATCCTGCAGTCCTTGCTCTTCTGAATTTCTGGTATGTTGCTAGGATTTGTCCCATAGTGTTTTATTTCCAATGAGAGCTTTGGAGATAAAGAGCCTTTCTCAAACTTACTTTTACTTGCTAGGATGGAAAAATGAATGGGGTATATAGATAAACATGAATGCATGAGAATTTAGGAACTTGAGACTAGGTCCTGCACCTAGTGGAAGTCACTGAGAGTTTTGCCATTAATCTCACTGAGAGAAGGAATGGGCTGCAGGTCTCAAGAATTCACCCAGGCATTATGAAAGATGCACAATGTGTCCCTTGACTCTATGGGTCCATCTCATAGCACTCTGCACTTCCCAACAAGGATCTCCAAATGCTTTTTCATGCATGCATTGATTAATTAGACCTCACATCTTCCCTGGGAGACAGAGGAGGATTGTTATCATCAGTTTCGGGATGGGAAACAGAGGCAGGGAGAAGTGAAGTGAAGTTGTCTAAGGTCATGCAATCACTTACAGAGCTGGGGATAGAACCAAATAGCTTTGGTTCCCAGGCTCTAACTACAAGACACTATACCATATACACTAATTGCCTTGTCTGGGTAAATCTATGGTAATAACACTACAAAATCTATTTTTGGTTCAAATTAAGAATTATTGTAAATCTGTGCATCTTCTAGGTACATGTGATCTAAATCTAGCCCACTCTATGCAACCATAGTAGCAATATTCATGTCAGACCTACCATGATATTTCTGAGGTCAAGGCGAGGGCAGCTGCTATGGATAATTCTGAAATGGTGAAAGTCTCTTCTTCCTCACTTCAGGTGACAGACAAGAAAAAGAATTCAGATCATGTTGAATAGACTCATAAAGAAAACGATCCCTGGAACTGTGAGTGTCCAGGAGAAAAGGTCACATTTCTAAAAGTGACTGACTTAGGAAACTAAGTCCCATTTTTAAAAGTGATTTAGGCACCTAAATACCTTTGAGGATCTGGGTCTTAGAAGCCTCATTGGAAGTCAATGAGAATTAGGCTCCTAGGCACCTAAGTCACGTAGATACTTTTGGAAATGTTACCCCAGTCTACTTTGCTTGCCCCATATGACCATCCAACCATAGCCATTTTATGGAAATCACTTTCAGCCATGTCCAATCTGGGCTGGATTTACAGCAATGAATGAGAAAAGAAAGAGCCCTGGGCCCAGCTACTCATAGGTGTTTAGGCTCCTAGCTCCCATTCGTTTCAGTGGGAATTGGGCAGTGTAATACCTTTGAGAATCTGGGCCCCCATTGCACCAAACTCAAAGCACAAGAGAGTGGAGGACCATGCTCTAGAGTGAGTATATTGAGCAATAATTTGAACACTGAAGATCTGTTTCAATAGCCCCTAAGAGAAAGGCTAACAAAGGTATTTGCAATCATTCCCCTTATAGTTTCTCCTTGGATGTTTAAAACTGAAATCTGGACCTTTATGGCCTTTTCCCTTATTGTAGGTGCACAGGCATATTATTGTAGGGTCTCTCACGTGGGTGAGGCTGTGCAGACACTAATTTCATATTGTAGAGCCACTACTGAGGGCTGGAATGCACTCATTGGTTTATTATTGTAGAGTTGCCTTTTTGGGCCATTGTCCACACATGCAATGGGTTATAATTGTAGGGATGGCTTATGAGATCTGGGACCAACAGATGGACTTGTTATTGTAGGGTTACTCTTAACATCAGCTATTCTTCCCATAGATCTTCATCTACTTACTTACTTCATCTACCACTTTTCGATGGGTTGGGATGCAGTATTCATAGATTGGCACACACAGCACTTTAGGGCAGGCAGTAAAGAATCGTTGCTTATGTGAAACCACAGGTCAGGTTAGGCAACATGGAATGTAGCTGAGTGTGTTGTATGAATAAGTGAACAAGGCATCCTCCTTATTTCATTTATTGAAAACTCCTTGACTCACCACTAATCCGTTGACTTGCCTAGGCCTGGCTGATTCACTTGGACCTGACTCACTTCATCATAAACTCTTTGACTCATCACTAGCCCCTTGACTCACCTGGACCTGAACTTTGCCTTTCTTGTGGTAGAGGTCATTTGCAAGCTGCGTTGTCTCTCCTCCTTTTGCTCCTCCTCGCTGCGGTGAAACAGAGTCCGAGTTTCCATGCTGAGCACTCACAGAGGGATCTTACCTGCCAGTACAGAGTCAAATACGCCTTGAGCCCCCCTTCGAAATGGGCTATCTCTGACAGTCCAGGATAACCCTTCATTTGCACATACAAATAAGCACCTATTGACCTCAATGACACCAGTCTCAGTTCTTTAAGGCAGCTAGTTGTTTTCGGTTCCTAAGCATCCATTTGCTTGCAAAGGAGGGATTCCCATTTTAAAAACTGGGGCCAGCATCTACCTTAAAAACAAAGCAGTGCAAAAAATATTTCTAAAAGATATTCTCTAGCTCAAACAGAAGTGCTGGACTTGATGCAGAAGTTACTGGGTGAGGTTCTCTGGCCTGTGTTATGCTAGAGATCAGAACAGCCCTTTCTGATCTTAACATCTATGAACAATTTTGGTTCCACGTCTTGGTGAAATCAAAGAGCAGACGGTCCCTCAAGAGCCTTTAAAAGTAATTGGAGTCAGGAGAAGAACAATAAATAGCTAAAATCCAGTCACTACATTGATTGTTCACTAAGGTCCGATTAAATCAGGCGGAGTCTTTCCACTGGCTTCCATGGGCATGGGATCAAGATCCAAAATAGCATTCAGACACTACAAGGAGGAGCCTGGTATAAAACCTAAATGAGCCAGATAGGGTAGATGAGGTGGGATAAATTAAACTAAAATAGGTTTGATAGACAATCTTAAAACATTGAGGTCAATGTTAAAAAGTTAGCAGAGTTTTGGACTGGAATCTTTATGGACTAAACCAAAATCTTTTTAAATCTGAGTGCACCTTAAAATGTGCTTTTATCTTAATTTAAAAAACTTAACTTTTTCATATTCATTAACTGTTCTCTTAGAGTCACAGTCAGGTGGCGAGTGATGTAAGATGAACGGAATGTTGAGACACAAATCAGGCCATCTGAGTGGCCTAGTGGTATCACCCTTTACACTGAGGCTGAGAAGGGTTGGTGCTCGTGGGCAGGGCCATCTCAGGAAAAGGCCACAGCATTGTAAAGTCCTCACAGCTAGTATCAGGAGGCTTTTTAAACAGCAGGGGGCTAGAAGGAGTGGGGAGGAAAGGCAGGTGGGTATGGAATGGTAGAAGAGAAGAAAGCAAAACCTGGCCACCTCCCCTTCTCCAAATCCATCCTGAACCAGCACTGTTGTTTTGTAGCCTTGATCTCTCTGGTAATTCTTCTTATGGGGAGAGATATACCATGAGGTCTGTTACTGCAATGCTCGTGCGCAAACCAGCTATATGGAAGAGACACATTTGTGTTGCTGGGAGTCCAAAGATAACTCTCCCTTTATTCCATTGGGCACAGCCTGGGAGCTCATTTAATTCCTTGTTTCCCTGAAAATGATTACAGAAGATCTGAGAGAGTCCTGCAGCAATCAAAGGGTTAAGTTTTGTCTAAAAAAAAAATCTCATCACTCAATAAACCACACGATTTTCACTAAAACAACTGAAGAATCTTCTCTTATTTGTTCTCTTTGTTAGAGGTGGAAATATGGGGGATGAAAAATGTGGCTACTGGCTCTGGTCCATTTCCTCCCATCGGCTGCCTAAAATGCTAAGCTATCCCTGCAGCCCCTCCTCCGGGAACATGCAGTGAGCTGTTTTTAAGTACTGAATAAATGGCTGGGAATTAAATGGAACCAACCTTTAAAAGGGTATCCCTCCCTAGCCCACCCCACCTACAGCCTTTCCAGAAACCTACTGCATGAAAACAAACAAAAGTCCTCCAGAGTGGCCCTGATGTCACTAATACATGAAAGCAAAAGCAGTCTGGGTAATAAACAAATTACAGGATTCTGTGATTGGGTAGGAAAAGTCTTTGGTTATAAAAGATTTGGGGTAGATTTTTCAAACGTGCTTAAGTGGATTTAGGAGTCCTATTTTCCAAAATGAGTTAGACCTGTAGATACCTGAATCGGAATGATTTTCAATGAGGCTTAGGATCCTAAGTGGCTTTGGAAAATGTTACCCTTGTTAATAATATTCCTTGAAAACTCATGCAGTTAAACCTGTCACTGAGTCATTTCAATGGCAGGAATTTTTCCCTAGCTATTATAGTTTGGCTTTTAGTTTATTGCAGTCTAGTCCTAAACCATTATTCAGCTAGGAAGATACAGTTTTTACTACAATTACGTTGCATTAGTCTAATTCTTTTAATAAGCTGTGTAAATGTTAATGTAAGTAACCTGCTTAAAAATACCCAAGGTGAAAACTTAATTGTTATAGTGAACTCAAAATATCCCAACATGCAAAGTAAACGATAGAATTATCATATCACTGTTCCATCAGTAGAACACAGCTTTAGAAGAGTCTTTCCTAGACAGCAAAGGAAATATAAGGAAAAGAAAATAAGACCAACCTAATTTTTCAGAAAAATGCTTCTATGGTCTTTAAAATACGCTCTGAACTATATTTCAGCTGAAAAATAACTACCGGGCATCAGATATGTGTTTCCATAGTCTACACATAAATATTGTTTCATGTTTGCTTTTATTTTAGTTTAGTTTTTTTCCTTGATCGTTTTGAACTAACGTTCAGTGCTCTGCAACCTAAGGTCTGCTATAGAGACACAGAGCTTTGTTCTGTTAAAACATAATGTCAGCTGTATTGCAGCCGACTGCTTTCCTGTCCAAAATGTAATGATCTATTTAGAAAAAAATACAACTGAATGGATTCTTGCTGGAAAAACAGTCTCACAAGGAAAAGACTGGTGGGGGAGGAAACGTAACAACTCTTTCAGGCAAGAGACACTCAAGAAGCATGAATAATCTCCATGTGCAAGTTCAATGAACACTTGCAATAGCTGATGCCACTATAAAAGTCTTATAAGTCTTGTATAAACTGTTGCCTACTTACAGATAAGCCAGATTCACCCAGAGCAGCACCCGAGAGAGTGGCTGTCCGCAAGAAAGATAAAGGACAAAGGACCGTTTCCTTTTCCCTGCTGATGACATTAAGAATGACTGTTCCCAAAAGAATGTGCCCTATGGGTAAGTGCCCACCCTGGAGTCTTAAATATAGCATCGTGCCATAGCATTGCAATGACAATGGGGGAAACTATCCATGGTTTACAGTGTTTGAACAGGTTGCTGCACTGGCAGCTACTTGCAAAACCTTTTCTAGGTCAGGCAAATTAATGCTACTGTTAAAATGGTACAAGGGGGGACAGATGCTGCCAGATCTAAGGGCATGGGAAGATAGCATTACCCATTGCTGATTTACGTTGGGCAGAATTTCACAAAGCCTCTGAAATGAATTGAGAACACTTTAATCTCCCCTCTGGGATCCCCCATGCGTTGGTGGACAGCTGCTGAATAACAGAGTGAAACTCACTTACTTTGACACCTCTTTAGTGAATGCCAGTTCGAGACAATTTACATCAAAATCTAATTGGATCAGGAGCTGATGGCAAATCAGTGTTTTGATTGGCTTACAGCTGTCTCCATTTGTGGAATATATTACATAGTTCATTTGTCTGATACTTTTACAGTTACTGGAAAATTGAGGCCTGCCTCATCAGCAGAAATGATTGATTTTACTTAAAAGTCTGTCTGTGTTGCAATAAGGACCAACTGCTGCCACCCATGCGAGGGATTGGCTATGTGTTCTGTGGTCTCAGACCTTGCTACGAAAAAAGAGATGCAGCTCTGAGAGTGGCTGGCTTAGGGGGCTGCAGGAGCAGATTGTCAGTCAGGCACTTCCCAGCTGAATCCAATTGCATCCATGTAGCACTGCTCAAAGCAGTGAGAGTTGTGAATTGGCAGAGCGCTGCCATGTACTGCCGCAGCATTCACCAGCTGAGCTTGTGCACTGTACATCCAGAGAATGGAGCTACGGGCACATATTTTGAGTAAAGCCTCTCAAAGGGAGCTTTGTTATAGGGGTTTCTTCGGATTCTTAATGTGAGCCTAGAGCTTTCTGTATTTCACAACAATTTTAGGCAAGCTCAGTGAATGCTGGTGCTCTTCAGAGGCCAGGCCAGTGCCAGCCATTCAGATCTTGGCTCAGCTGGAAGTCATGCTTTGACTCTCTTTAATTTGCAAAGATGCGAACGTGCATGAGCAGTGGAAATGTTCTGATCCCACGGAGGTGAATAGCCCTGCCCCGCACCAAATTGCAGATCCCTTTCAAGTTCTCTCATGTAGCTCTCCCACTGCACCCATCTGAGCTGCCCTGAAGCAACCCATTCTTGGCCCCTTCCTAGTAAACACCTCCATACAGGGAGGCCAGGATTAAGATCATTAAGCCTATTTTACTGGATCTCCTAGGCCTGCAGAGATGGCAAATCAGTGTTTTCCTCTGGGCCATTTCACTCGGCCTGCATTCCCAAAGTTTGGAGCTTTCCAGCTGTTGTTTTAGTTAGTCTTTCCCAAGGTGCCACTGCTTAAATAAACCTGAGTCAAAAATGTCTCCATTTTACTTCTCTTCAAACGTGACCCCTTGAAAAGATTAAGCAAACAAAGAGCACGCAAGAGAGAAGCACCCAATGCTTCATCTCCTGCTTTAGGAACACATTTTAGGCTGCATTGGTGACAATCTGTTGTAAGCTATGCCCAGGGTGGCTGGCACAGGGAGTGGCTATGTGACAGCTCCCTAGATATAGCTGAGAAGATAAAGGGTGTAATGCCTTTCTGTAGGGTTACAGACGGCGCCTGCCATGCTGATATCACTAAGACAACTGGCATGACAAGGCTCATCTTTCACTAACATGACATCTGGCTGAGAATAAGCGAGGCCTGTGTTGCAAGGCAACTCCAACTTTTATTGTCTTCTGACGCCTAAACCCTCTTATCCCCCAAAGCCAAGGCAAATGTGAAATGATCTCCAGTTAGTGAGGTATAGCTGGCTAGCATGAAAAGGCCTTTGAAGCGACAAACCAGGCTGTTTATCTGGAGCTGTCCTTCCATGGAATGGAAAAGAGCAGGCTGAGATCATTAGGCTATTACCACAGCTGTTTTTCCATGATGGATTTTATAACAACAGGGGCTATAGATCTGTTTCAGAGAGAAGCAGAAAGAAGTTTAGTGACGCTCAGTGCATAGAGGGGATGGTGGAAACAACACAGCTTCAGTAAAATTAGAGGTGTAATTGCCCTGCCCCTCCCACCCCAGGAGAATAGTTTCAGAGAGACGACACATCCCCTTCATTCAGTTCATAAGGTGACTCACCAGACAAGCATGTATCTCCTGTTGGTTTAGTATTTCAGGGCCCAAAGGACATACATGATCATGTCCTGGGCAAGCTGTGATCAGAGCAGGGGACTGGGAATATCTCTATCATGAATCCCTTTTATAGAGTCGGATCCAGAGAGTCTTTCTATTGACCTCAATGGGCATTGATCTCTCCCATGTGCATTACAGTTCAGTCTGGTCTCTTCCCTGCCACAAGGGATACAACAGGGAAAGAAGGATAGAATAGTGGTCAAGGCGCAAGCCTGGGACCTGATAGACCTGGAGTCCATGCCCAGCTCTGCCACAAGCTTCCTATGTGACCCCTGGCAAGTCACTTAGGGCCTGATCCAAACTCAGTGGTAGTTTTCAGTGGGTGACCTCCCACTAGGCACCTAGCTGACTCTCCAGGCACCTAAATAGCTTTAAAAATCTGGCCCTAAGTCTCTCTGTGCCTTAATTCCCCCTCAGTACAATGGGGCTAATAGCACAGCTCTGCCTCAGAGGATGTGGCAAGGATAAAGACCTGCAGCAGAGAGCAGAGGGACTGGAAAAGGCTGTTAAATAAAGCACACAGGCTGTATTTCTCAACAGCATCTTTTAAAAGCTGTCACCAAGATGCCTTGCCCTCCCCCATTGTGCTGTCCCTGCTGATCCTGCGTCTTGGGTTTTGTTTCACAACATCAGCCATGCAGCACGGTGGCATTTAATTATTCCCAGAGTAGCATCGCCCGGAATGCTGCTGACATGAGATACCCAGCCTGCAGGCGACAACACTGAAAAAAGAAGCCCACATCGCTGGCTTGAGCCGGAGCTTTTGCCAATGGGGGAGCGGCTTCGCAGAATCTTAATACCCAGCATTTTCTTTGGAAACATGTTAACAGGCAGCTGACCTGTTGCAACATCTGCAGCTGTAATTTCCTAGGGGAGAATGTTCTGCTCGCGTCATAGAAGCACGTGATTCATGAACCAGCGCAAATGGCGTCTATGGAAACAACTGTCCAGATCAACTCAATGGCACCAAATGGCATCAGCAAAGGCAGCGCAATAGAAATGTCTTCTACAGGCTGATAGCCAGTATCTGCACGTTTGTTGCGCTTCTAGACAAGCTCCTGATGAAAGCACTTAGCCCAGGGGCAATTCTAGTGCCAGGTGACCCAGGGGCTGACCCATGGTGGGTGATGCACCTCTCAAGTGAGTAGTAGAGAGGGTGAAAATTTTTCCATCTGGATGGTTTTATGACAAAAAATGCTGTTTGCATCCAAGTGTTTCCCCGAAATGCATTGATTTCAATGAAATTTCATTTTAAACACCCTCCCTCTCCCCAAAATAAAGCATTTCAATAATGCCAGAAGTTCCATTTCAACACCTATGGAATTTTTCACATCAAAAGGACTTCTTCAAATGAAATCCATTGTTTTCTAGATAACATTTAACAAAAAATTTAAAAAGAAAAATCAGAAAATTGGAATGAAATATTTAGTTTTTGTCAAAATGTTTCAATTGACCTGAAATCAAGTTGGTGGTGGTGGTGGTTTTTTTTAATCTCATTTCATGGAAAATTTGAACTTTTTGTTTTCAAACAACAACAAAAATTCTTGAACTCTTGGAACTTCCCACTAAATGGAAAATCCGGTTCCTTCCCACCTCTAGTGACAAACTCCTAAATAAACTTAACCTTAATGATAACCTGGCCCATCAGGCACCCCAACACTGTTGCGTCTGCTATTGCATCTGTCCCCAGCTCCCTGGGTAGTGACTGCTACCTTTCTTCCCATCAGAATAGAAATGTTTGGGGTGCAGGTGGGATATGGGGAGAACCTTTGCTGGTGCTGCTAGTAAAAGAAACACTCAATCCATCTCTTGTTTCCCTTGCTGCTCCCCTTTGCATCACCGCTATCCAATCTCGCTAATCACCGCTATCCAATCTCTTCACTCCCCCTCCCGCCCCGATCCTCCCTCTGGATGCAGCACAGGCCAATTGGACAGTTCTTGGCTTTTCTCATTTAAATCATTCACATGCACTATGGACCGTGTAGCAAAAACCACTGATGGGGATGTTAGCTTTTCCCCCACACAGCAACTTCGCTCTGGGGCAAATCCTGGAGCCTTTACTCAGGCAGAACTCCCATGAAAATCAGTAAGATGTGTGCCAGAGTGAGAACTAAGGACAGATCTCTGCCTCAGGATTGCAGGATCTATCTCTTTAAGAAGCGCATTATCATCAACAGAATTGCAATTTGCCTATTACAATGCTTTGTGCCAACATGGGGCTTCCATGCTACATGTGAATTTCACTGCATTTGAGCTCATGCTAGGCGGGACCCCTCTTTTTCCCAATTCCCTTGTTGCCAGCATAACCACAGCTAAACCCTAGGGTTAGAGTCAAATTGCAAAACCACACTAAGGCAAATGAAATGTAACCTTTGACCTCATCTCCCTCCAGGCTGAGAAAACACACAGACTGGTCCCCTCCGTGTCTTGAATAGTTCATCTCCCCACAGCGCTCATCACCACCAGAGAAGGGCTTTGCTTATTCCTACAGAAACGTCCCATTTCTCACTTAAAACTGACAGCATTATGTGCTCAAATGACTTTCCCTCCACACCTGTACCAAATCACAGGCCGAGCTTCCTCTTCTCTCCATTCCAAAATAATTACCTACTTGGTTGGTGCTTTGGACAATAAAGCCCACCTGTGTCCTATGGTGCACGCATTAGCGGCTACTCAGGGCATCAGCTGCAGAATGCCTCATATTTTTATTCTACAGGGATTTTCCCCTAGGTTTAGATTAGTGTTGGAGAAAAGATGCTGAAGAGAAGTCCCTGGAGACAGATTTTATTTAGCAATAGAAGAGGTACAACAGTATATGCTCCCCACCCCCCTCCGCCTATGTCTCTTACACTTGACCCAGGCCTGGTCTACACTACAGGGTTAGGCTGCCGTAAGCGCCTCGTGTCGACCTCGCTGTGGAAGTCTCTTCACTGATGTAAGCGCCTCTGTACGCTAATTGAGTAACACAGCCTCCCTGAGCGGCACAAAGTCACCATCGCTGTAAGTAGGTCGATACAGTGTCAGTGTAGACGCTGATGCTTTACTCACATCGGCTGTTACTGGTTTTCAGGAGCCGTCCCACACTGCCCCACACGGTCAATGCGATCGACACAAGTGCTCCTGGTAAGGACGTGCACCGCCACCATAAGGAGCTAAGTGTGCGCACACATGCGATGTAATAACTGCACTGATTGCACGCTCATGTAAATTAAATCGACATAATTTTGTAGTGTAGACATGGCCCCAAAGTGGTTCTTCCCATTGGAATTGGCAAGGGATGTACATCACAGACCCAGCCTTCCTCCTACCCTCTCTTCTCCATCCTGCAGCTAAGCTCCGCTGAACTTCCATATCCCCACTCAGAGAATAGCATGGGGACTCCATTGGCACTCAGTCCTTGTTTGGGGGGAAAAAATCTGTTGGCTCCAGGGAATAAAAGAACCAAGTGGAAACTGAGCTAGCACTCAGGATTTGGTCAAGGACCACGCTGAACTATTGAAAAAGAGAAAGGAGGATGGTTTCGTTGCTCTGCTGGCACTGAAGAGCACAGTGGGCCAAGGAGAATTCGGTTTCACTTTATTGCCCATGTCTGAAGCTTATGACCATAAATTCACTTGTGTCTGTAAGGAACCACAGCTGCAAAGCAAAGCAAACATTCCATTCCGGGGAGCGGCCTCTGGTTTTGTAGGGATTGTGCACTCAGAGGTAGAGTGAGTAGCTAGCTGATTCGTTTACAGAGATGGCACTTAGTCGTATGCCATTGCGTGCATGGCCCAATGCAACTCAAGAGAGAATCAGAGTAATCAGAGATAAGAAACTTTTATTATAGGAAATATACACACAGCCTCACTTCACACAGCGAGTGAGGGTTCTCGCTGACTCATCCACTTCACAGCATAGCCAATCTGAAAATATCCCTTTTCTCCCTTGCCTCTAAATCCTCTTTCCCTCTACTCTTATTTATTGAAGTCTGTAAAGCTTTAGGCAATGCACTTTGTATGGCAAATACTAGACAAATTAAGCTTCTCCTGTATATTACTGATCCCTGAAGTATATCTCCTAGGGCTTTGTCCATGCCAGTTTCAGATGATGGGGCTTTCACTCCCCTTTTCCTAGGGAAATGACTCTGTCTCGACCTCACAGTCAGGAAGCATTTGATGGGCTGGCACAAGAACTGTAAGAAAGAGGAGTTTGGCTTAAGTAGCAGGTTCCACAGAAAGTTGCCAAATTCTGAAGACTGACCTGGAAGCAGGTGTAATGGATCTCTTGCCAGGCACACACACACATCATTAGGTGCCTGTATACTTCCTGCAAGCACCTTTGCACTACCTATTACTAGTTAAAACAGGTTAATTTTTGCACAGATAGCTGCATAGAGAGATTGTGGCTGGGTCAGAACATCTGGACTATACCCCCTGAATACTAAGTCACACCCCAGCAAAGCCCTCACTGGCTCCTGTCATGGAAGCCCTGAGCAGCAGCCTGTCTGTGAGAGGGTCAGTTTTCATCCTGTCTGCCCAGCACTGGCTGCAGGTGTATTGAAATACCCCTGTGAAATTGGATCCTGAGAGTTGTGGCTATGACCCCACTACCTAACATGTGTTCATCTTGAACCAGCAGCAAATCAGAGTCACTAGATTGTAATGGCTGCTTACAGGGGTCAGTACAAATCACATCCTGTCATTTGGGCTGGAAGAAAAATCTGTCACACTCAGAGAAGCTAATAAAAGGGTCGGAGAACGGGACATCACACTTGTAACATTCACAGAGTGTCGAATGACACCAAACATTTTAAATGACAGATTCTCAGCTCACCTTCTCACCCCACATAGTAGCATGAGAGTCCCTCTTGCCCCACAGTGCCTTAAAAGCTGTAGGGTACTTTGTGCTCCTCATTCTATCACTCCCGAGCCTCAACAGCCTTCCTTATAGGGCTCAGGAATAGGAGTGTTTATAGATTTTGAGGACACATGGGTGCACTTGGAGAATTTTACCTTTAGCTGCCTTGGGAAGTGAATGGGTTAGGACATGGGTCTAAGTAATCAATTTGAATAAATAGCCTTGTATGTCGGTACTTTCTAATTCAAAAGTTCCCAACTCACTGTATAGACAGTGGGCTAGAGTCTGAAGACTTGACTCAGACTTTATCTCAGGCCAAACTCTTATTGTCTCTGATGGGAGTTTAGAGTGAACAAGGGATGTATAAAAATGGAGTAGGGCCATCAGGAGTTGGCCATAAAACATGCAGTACCAGCTGCCTCTGGAGCCTCTCCCCAAAGCAGGCAGAACTACGGCTCGTGCTAAAGACACAGATGCAGGTTCACTGCCTGGAACTCCATTTAGTTCCCCGAAGTGCACACAGGTTGAGTTCGCTCTGTCATGATTTGAACCTGTGGTTGCAGAGAGTTTCCAGCAGAGGCTTAGAGCACTCAGGCTGCCTCCTTAGCAGTGCAGAGCTGTAACTATTGGGTGTAGAAGATAAGCAGCTAGCTTATGTAATGGAGGAAGGAAGGCCTTGCCTTGCTATGAAAACTAATGGTCATAATTCACTTACTACAGAGAATGAGGGATGAAACCTGAACTCACGTGAAAAATATTTGCAACATACAGGGGAAATAACCAAATCCAGTTTATAAAATTATTAACAAGTTCCCTGGTTCCATTGCCCCACACTGCAAGAAGTGGAAGAGAACACAATAGTAAAAAGCCACTGAATGATGGACCTGTGATAAAGAACTTGGATTGGATTGTACGTAAACCAATCCAGTTAGCTTTTTTTTCAGATAAACATTTACCTAAAAGCATCAATAGAAACACTTACAACAAGCCAGTGAATTGGCAGCTATTGCCTTTGTTATGATGCTTCATCTCTTTATTAGTTGCCCTTATTCATTCTTCATTTAAGACAGAGATATTAAACATGGAAAAGACACACCTGTTATTCCCGCTGTAAGCACAGAGGAGGGAAGGTGTCAGGTATTCAGTGGATATAAACATTTTATTAAAGTTAATGTTTAAAATCAGATTTACACAAGTTAAGAGGGAAGGTACTGTACATCTGGGGTCGGGCTTGAGTTATAGGGGATTGCAAGTATCCGTTACAAGGTTCACGAGGTACATACTGTGACAAAGTTCCTCTTCTACCTTGGTGGGTCCTGCGCATCTTGGCAGATTTGCTCACCTCAGTGATCTTCCCCACAGTCTGGGTCGCTCTCTCCTGTTGGTCTGATCAGGAGTGGGAGGTTTGGGAGGAAACAGGCCCGCCTCTATTCGGTTCCACCAGAGCCCTGTGGATTGCAGCTGTCTATAGTGCCTCCTGTAACAGCTGCAGGACAGCTAACTCCCTGCTACTTCCCCATGGCCTCCCCAAACACCTTCTTTATCCTCACCACAGGACCTTCTCTGGTGTGGATAATGCTGTCCTCCTTAATCCTCCAGCAGTTCACTCTCTCAGTTCAGCTCCTTGCTTCTGCTTCCAGCTCCCTCATCGCACTCCTTTCTCCTCTGGCTCCTCCCTGCCTGACTGGAGTGAGCTCCTTTTAAACCAGGTGCCCTGAGAGCCTGCCTTGATTGGCTGCAGGTGTTCTAATTAAAGTAGCTATCTACTGCCTCTAGAAAGTATCTAATTGCTCCAGGTGCCTTGATTAACCTGGAGCAACTGCCATTTGGTTACCAGGGTACTAGGGATTTGTTTAGCCTGGGGCTAACACACCTGTTTCTCAGTACTTTACTGTAGCCATCTGGCCTTGCCCCATCACAATACATATCAATTAACCAGCATAGATCCAGATTGGGGTGTGAGAGTTTTTAAAGCATCAGTGGATAAGTGGGCTCAGGTATGCCACCCAAGGAATGTATGAAGAGTCCAAATCAGTATTGGTATTACAGTTGATCTTAGCCAAAAGCCAAAGAAAAAGAGTGTAACTTAAACTAACCTTGTTTTCCGGTGACTTTGCTAACTGACTCTCCTGTCTATCAGCTTTGATTCAGAACCTCTGATAGATTCCGGCTGACGAGTGATAAGTGACTGACGAACACATGATGAGACTCCAGGCCCAATCTGTAGTCTCCATTCTCTAAAAAATAATCTGCTTAGAAATACTATTACCATCTGGGAAATGACCATTATTGAGAGCCTCTCTGAACAAGATTTGTTTCTCACTGTGACTTCATCCGGATCTGAACTTCCCCAAAGTTTAGATCTGAGATTTTTGGTACAAAGAAACAGGTGTCAGCTACGAAATCTGAGTCCCACCCCAAATTGACCCAAATTTTATGGGGCTTGAATCTGGCAGGTGAGCTTGGGCTCCCTCTCTAGTTTTAAAATAGGCCAACTTTTAGGTATAATCAGTTTGACATTCAAGAAACAAAAAGCCAGGTATTATTAAAGTGCAAAGATAACATAGCTTTCCTGGAAGCAATGCAGTTAGTAAAGGCACCCATGCCCATGAAAATGGAGGGCTGGATTCTAACACTCTTATGCATGTTGATTAGTACCTTACTCAGCGAGGAGTCCCATTTATTTGAGTGACGACAGTTGCCCAGTAGGGCAATCTTTAATGAGTAAAGGTTGGCAGAATCCGGCCCTTAGAGATCATTCAATGCTGTGCTAACACATCAGTGTGTTTTCATCCTGGCCATGCTCTCACTGTACCTTTAAATCCAAGTCTTTGAACAACATAGTTAAAAGCATGCCATTGTCCTGGATAGAGCTAGAGGCATGGGATGCAATGGCATTTAGTTCTAGGCAGCCCGGCTCCCTTGCTGCTGGTAGCACATCAGTTGTTTGAAAGTCCGGAGGCTGCAGTTTGTTTTCAGGATATGACAATGAATCTAATGACATCAACTGGCCTGTGCTGCGTTCCTCAGGGAGGTCATCACAAGTACAGACTGACTTTAGTAAGGGGGAGGATGATGATGGAGGAAGCCCATCCTCTGAGTTTGTGTCAACTGTCAGTGTGGACAGCAATGGCAGCAACCCTGCCATCTGCCGTCTGTAGTTTCCTCCTTCCTGCTGCAAAGATAGTGACTGCTGAGGCATGTGCAGGTTAGCTTCCTCACAGTCTGTCTGGAGCACCAGCTGCTGCACTGGCCCCATGGAGAACACCGATCCTGTCATGTCAGTGTCACTGCTTTCCCATAATCCTCTCTCTACCAGCTTCGGCCTCTGCTCCTTGTAATTTTCATCACAGTACCTTTCACCTGGTGTCTTGGTTTTAAGTTTGCCACTGACAAACCTTTCAGGAGAAATACCCGGCAGCATCTGGTCTGGCACCCTGTTGATGCATCTTGGGCTTTCAATGCACACTCCATATGTCAAGGCCAGAGGTTTCTTGTTCAGCGCGCATGGTAGATTTTCCTGGGCTATTTGAGGCGCGTACGCTGAAGAAAAACCATCCACTAGGTTGACTGGCTGAATGATGGGCTGAAATGCCAACACATTGGCCTGTTGTTGATAGGTAGGTTTTTGCAAAGGGAATAAAGATGTCTGCTGCAGCAGATTAATCGGCATTAACTGCACATCTGGAGTGTACAGAGTAGTTTTGGATAAATCATTAATGGGGCTTATAATATGCTCCACTGTTAGCATGAGGGGCTGGAAGGCTGAAATCCCTCTGAAGTCCTGTCATGGTAGAAAGACAAACGTTAGTGAGTAGCAATGAAGCTGTGAGTTTTCAAAGTTTGTTTTATATTATTGCAAAATTCCTTTGGGAAACTGTGCATAGGAACTTGCAGTCCACCATACTGGATCTGATCCACTGGCCCAGCTGATCTGCAATCCTGTGTCTTCCAGTGTTCCTTCAAAGGAAGGCAAACACCCCTCCTCGTGCACCAGACCAATTGTGCAATCCTCCATATGAGGAACAAACTCTTTCTTGACCTTTGCTGTATTTGGCTCACACCCTGCTGCATGGAAATGGATTGCCCTTAGCTTAGCATGCAGAGCTCCCAGTACCATTAATGGCCATTCAAGTGGAGGGATAAACATGTAGGCAAAGGTTATCAGAGGTGACTAGTGACTTTGGATGCCTCGATTTTTGGGTGCCCAACTTGATGCACTTTAATGGGGGGCTGATTTTCAGAAAGTGCTGAGCATCCATCTTCTAAAAATCAAGTCCCTCTAAGTTATTGCCAGCTGAGCACCCAAGAATGGAGGCACTCAGAATCATTAATCATTTTTGAAAACTTAGGCTATAAAGAATAATAAAAATGTTGCTTTTGGGGTTCACAATTTTGAAACCTTCCAGCAGATCACCTCAAAGTCAGCCCTTCTCCAAGGAGAATAAACTCAGCTTCCTTAACCTTTCATAACAAAGAGTCTTCAGATCTGCCATCACCTGTGTTGCCCTACTCTGAAACTCTCCATAACAATCTTTCCTGAGCTAGAATGTCCAGGCTGCATTGCCAAAGGAGCGTTATACATGCCTCATACAATTACCTCTTCTGTACAGTTCTCTGCCACAACTAGTCATGCTAGAATTCTATTTTTGGTGGGATAAGTCTCATGACTAGAATATTGGTATAGAGGGATGTATATTGTTTGGGAAGGGCAGGCAGGATAAAAAGAGAGGAGATATATCAAGAATATATGCACTCGTTCTGAGGTCCAGAAGGGGATGAGAGACAGACCAGATGAAAGTCTTTGGGTAAAGACAAAAGGGGTAAAACAATAGGGGTGATGTCATGGTAGGTGCCTACTCTAGACCACCAAATCAGGAAGAGGAGGTGGATAAGGCATTTCTAGGACAAATATCAAAACTATCTAAAACACAAGACCTTGTAGTAATGTGGAACTTTAACTACCCAGACATCCGCTGGAAAAGTAATATGGCAAAACACAACATTTCTAAAATAGTCTTGGACTGTACATGGGAGAACTTTGTGTTTGGAAAATGGAGGAAATAACTAGAGGACAGCCACATTAGATTTGATGCTGACCAAGAGGGAGGAATTGGTAGAGCATCTGAAGGTGGAAGGCAACGTGGGTGAAAGCAATCATGAAATGGTAGATTTCATGACTCTAAGAAGCAGAGAGAGTGAGAACAGCAGAACAAGGACAATGGACTTCAACGCAAACTTTAAACAATATCTAAGGGAAAAAGGAGTTCAGGACAGCTTGCAGTTTCTCAAGGAGACAATATTAAAGGCACAACTACAAGCTATCCTAATGAAAAGAAAAGACAGGAAGCCTAGTAAGGGGCTAATATGGCTCCATCAGAAGCTCTTTAATGACCTGAAAACCAAAAAAGGAATCCTACAAAAAGTGGAAACATGGATGAATAGCTAAGGAAGAGTTACAAAAGAACAGCACAAGCATGTAGGGACAAAATCAGAACAGCTAAGGCACAAAATGAATTACAACCTAGCAATGGACATAAATGGCAATAAGAAGAGGTTCTTTAAATACATTAGGAACAAGAAAAAGATGAAGGGAAATGTAGGTCCTCTATTTAGTGGGGAAGGAGAGCTAATAACTGATGACATCAAGAAGGCTGAGGTGTTTAATTTCTATTTTTCTTCATGCTTTACTATAAAATTAATGATGCCCAGATAACTCAACACAATTAATACTAACAAGGCAAAAAGAACACAAGCCAAATTAGGTAAAGAATAGGTTAAAGAATATTTAGATAAGTTGGATGTGTTCAAGTCAACAGGATCTAATTAAATTCCTCCTTGAATATTTAAGGAATAAATTGAAACAATCTTAGAACTGCTAGCAATTATCTTTGAGAATTTCTGGAGGATGGGCGAGGTCCCAGAGGAATGGAGAAGGACAAACAGAGTACCTCTCTTTAAAAAAGGGAACAAAAAGGATAGGGGGAATTAGAATGTTAATAATAGTGTTATAAGCAATAGCCAGCATGGATTTGTTAAGAACAAATCATGCCAAACCAGTCTAATTTCCTTCGTTAACAGGGTTACTGGCCTAGTGGATGGAGGAAAGCAGTAGATGTGATATATCTTGATTTTAGTGAGGCTTTTGACACAGTCCCACGTGACAGTCTCATAAGCAAATTAGGGAAATGCAGTCTAGATGAAATTACTATACAGTAGGTGCACAACTAGTTGGAAGATGATACTCAAAAGGAGTTATCAATGGTGTACTGTCAAACTAGGACAGCGGAGAGGGTCAATCTGGGTCCATTACTGTTAAAATATTTTCATTAATAAGTTAGATAATGGAGTGCAGAGTACCTCATTGAGGAAGGAAAAATCAAATATAGAATTACAAAATGGGGAATGGCTAGGTAGTGGTTCTGTTGAGAAGGATCTGGGGGTTCGAGGGGATCACAAATTCAATGAGACAACAATATAATGCAGTTGTAAAAACGACTAGTATTCTGGGGCGTATTAACAGGAGTGTTATATGTAAGACACTGAAGGTGACCGTCCCATTCTACTCAGCACTGATAGGCCTCAGCTGGAGTACTGGACCCACTTCTGAGCACCACATTTTAGGAAAGATGTGGACAAACTGGAGAGAGCCCAGAGAAGAGCAGTAAAAATAATAAAAGGTTTAGAAAACCTGACCTATCAGGAAAGGTTAAAAAAAAACACTGGGCATATTTGCTCTTGAGAAAAGAAGATAGAAGGGGGACCTGATAACAGTCTTAAAGTATGTTAAAGGCTGTTATAGAGAGCATGGTGATCAGCTGTTCTCCAGGTCCACTGAAGGCAAGACAAGAAGTAATGGGCTTAAATCTGCAGCAAAGGAGATTTAGGTTAGATATTAGGAAAAACTTTCTAACTCTAAGGGTAGTTAAGCTCTGGAATAGGCTTCCAAGTGAGTCTGTGGAATCCCTGTCACTGAAGGGTTTTAAGAACAGGTTAGACAAACACCTGCCAAGGATGGGCTAGGTTTACTTGGTCCTGCCTCAAGCACTGGGGGTTGGACTTGACTTCTCAAGGTCTCTTCCAGCCCTACATTGCTATAATTCCATGATCCTATTCAGATGGATTCACATTCTCCCATATTAAACATTTCCTGTAAAGATTTAAGGACACTTACCAAAGACTTGGGCCGTGCTGTGTGTTGCTTGATGTATTTATAGCTCACATAACATACCACAGCAAACAGCGATCCTGTAGCAAATGTAATTCCCCCAACACAGTATATGAGCCAGGTGGTGTCTGTTCAGTGGGGGGAGGGAAATGCAATTTAGCCTCACAGAATAGGGTTGGAAATAATGTACTGGATCATCTAATCCATCCTTCAGCATTCAGTTCTTAGGGCTTAACGGTGCCATTAAGCATATCTGTTTTCCACCATGCTCTTTATTGCTGCTTGAGATCATCACTTTTTTCCCCATTCCTAATGGACTGGTGAGAATAAATTGATCCCACTCCTTCTTATAACTCTGAATGTAATTGCAAACTGTCTCTCCTAGGCAGCTCTCCCCATGGTTAGCTGTGTCTGATTGCACAAAGACCTTGGAGTAGTGGAAACTTAAAACAGAGGAATAACATGCTGCTGGACTGTGCTCTGCAATGTAGTGGTTCTCAAGCCTTCTCATGGAATGGACCCACCTCTTATTAGAGTGTCACATGGACACCTCCACTCCGGTGGGCAGCAGGTATCAATGGCCAGGGGAGGCTAAGCCTCCCCTAACCCAGGCCGTGGCCCCACTTTGCCCCAAGACCCTGCCCTTGCTCCCCCTGTCTCCCAAAGCCAGTGTCCAGTTGATGGGCTGGAGCTTAGGGCTTGGGCCAGCGGCCAGGGGCTGGGGCAGCCAGGGGTGGTTTGGGCCAGCCAGCAGCCCTGGGCAGCTTGGGGGTCAGGCCAGACAGCACGGCTGGGTGGGCTGGCTGGGGCTCCTCTGGCCGCAGAGAGAGAGGTAGGGAGAAGGGGGAGGAGTGCTCAGAGCTTCAGTGGGTGGAGGGGTGGGGCCAGTGCTAGCTTCCCTGAAGCGGGGCAGGGTTCACCCACCGCCCATGTTCCCTCCACATCTCCAACTACACGGGCCTCTAATTCAGACGTGCAGATTTAGCAGGCTCACCTGGTAACGTACTAACACAAAACACATGAGGCTGGCTTCTTTTTTCTAAAAACTTGAGATATATTGTGACATTATATTCAGTGTCTGGGTTCAAGTAAGAAACTTCAAATTCTTTGTTGTACTCATTCTTTTCCCACTGTTCAAACAAAAAACAAAACAAAACAAAAAACCCCAAAGCAGAGATTTGTATTTTAAAGAGGTTAAATTATTTAATTACGTCAACTCCAATTGAAAAAAATCAACAAAAAACTTGTATTAACCAATAAAATCCTCACCTGACTCTTACTAATAACCTCCAAGACTAGCAAAACATCTGATCAGTTTTTCACCATTAGGTTGTTTGCTTTTTGTATTTCACTTCCCTGACACAATGAAGATAGTAAGCTGGTTGGATAATTTTCACTGCAAGATATTTCCATCACAAAAGCATATTTTGACAAAACTAAATTTTTCCACAAAAATCACCTCGATGTTGCTGAAATTTTGTTTAGGAAAACATCGAGAAAAAACTTTCAAAAGTGTCAAAAGAGCCAGTTTTCACATTTTTGGAACAAAGAGTTTTGATTTTTCATTTTTAAACAACTTCTCATTTTGAAACATACATATCAAAAGAGAGCTAAAATTGAAACAAAACGTTTCAGCCGACCTGAAATGAATGTTTCATGAAAATTTTTGAAATTGTGGGTTTTTTGTCACTATTTAGAATGAAAAAAAGTTTCAAAATCTTGAAATTTTTCATGGGACAGATTGAAAATCCATTTTCCAACCAACTCTCCCAGATAGGTCATGTTCCCATTTGAGTCTGGTCAGTCTCTAGTCAGTTGTAGAATTGGGCTTCTCTGAATATCAAAGATACTGAAAATTCTCTTGTTGTTCAGAAATCCCATCTACCATGAATTCACTTTTATGCCTGCCCCGCCCCTGCATTTGATTCAGACAAACAAGGCTAGGTTTTACGAAAGCCAACAGTTAGTGCGTCTGTGGAGGTGTTACCTCTTGGTGTGTCTTTTGGCTGAATAGCATCATGTGGTAATCGATGGTACCAAATCTGCTGTAGATGTCTTCCACAGTTAGCTGGGAGCCATCCTCATCTCTCAGAGGAGTGTAGGGGGGTTGGATGAAAAACTTTATGGATCTAACACTAGGAATGTATTTCACCTCCGGCTTTCCAATAGTAGCTAAGAAGATGGAGAGTGAGCAATGTCATTTAACTAGGCAAAAGATGATAAATTACTACAGCATCTGTTTAATGATTGCTTCTGACATTGTACAGTGCCCTTCAGCCCAATATGCCTGACAGCCTAGAGTTATTAAACTTTTATGGAGCTTTATAAAATGTGGCATCAATCATTCCTTATCGCAGGCTGTGAAAGAATCACTATGAACGATGAATTCTCAAATAAACTGAAGGGCAAGTGTCAAAAGAAATCGAACAAGATTATAGGTGGAGGCAAAGCGTTTGATCAGCTGTGAGTTAAAAGCGACCCCCTGTAGTGCATCAGCGTCACATAGCCTTAAAAATGAAACTGTAGAGAATGACTGTGGGGTACACTAGTCCCACTTTGAGATACACCCCAAAGAAAGGTGAATTTCTAATAGTTAGGGATATTACATGGCACTTTTATAGCACGTTTCATGCAAGGATGTCAAAGTGCTTTGGAAACACTGAGGCCTACACCTAAAACTTGGGTTGACCTAGCTACATCACTCGGGGATGTGAAAAATTCACACTCCTGAAAGATATAGTTAAGCTGACTAAACCCCAGTATAGACACGCCTAGGTTGACGGAAGCACCACTGTGGAATTTAGATATGCATATACCCTAAATCTCACAATGTCCCTGTGAAGTAGGCATGGCAAATATCACGCCCATTTTACAGAGAGGGTAAAATGAGGCAGAAAGAGGCTAAAGGACTTGCCCAAGACCACACTGTCAATCAGTGGCAGTCATGATTTGGAGGTGGGATTATGTTAATTATTCATAAAGCTGGCAGATTATCCTAACCTTCTACAGCTCCAATCTCACAGCTTCCATGACTAGGTCTGTGGCTGCTCACAGGCTCCCATCATACCCCTCTTAGTGTTCTGCTGGGTCTCGCTATTCCCAATAGAGCCCACAAGTGCACTAAACTGGGCAGTTGCTCCTTCAGAGATATCTGGCTTTCCATAGTAGGTCAGCAGCCCTTCTCCACCTCCAACCCACTCTGGACACAAATGTCAGCAGGAGCCCAAAGCTCCCTAGTCAAACTCCTTCCTGTCCAGCATCACAGTCTCTTTCAGAGGGGGAAACACCCAGAAGCCACTTTCCATAGTGTCCTTTGTCCTGCAACACTGAAGCCAATGGACATGTCACAGTAAACATTAATAAGAACAGGACTGAGCCTACAGTAATCAGGTGTGGTGTTAACAGACTCCAGCCATATCCCTTACTGTCTTCTCTGGGGTAGAATCTCTGCGAGCAGACCCAGTCGGAAGAGCAGCAGTTCTGGACTATGGCCCTCACTCGAGCATAGTAGGGCTCTCTGAAGTTTTCTGTCTCGTGTGTGAGGTTACAGAAGGGCTGCGTGATATTCTGGCACTCGCTCTTCTGAAGCCAGTCTTCATCCCCGTACCTAAGAGAAGATAAAGTGACTGCTCTCAGTCCGCCCTATCAAATTGCTAGAATATATTTTTACACAATCATAGACACACATGCGTGCACGCTCCCTAAATATTTGACATCTAAAATATCAAAGTAATGACCAACACGAATGCCACTATTTTCTGCTTCTTGAGTGCTTTTCAGAGCAGGATCTCACAGCATTTTACAAATATGAGTGAATTAAGCCTCAGAATGCTCTTGTGAAGTGTCATTTCACACACACCCATTTTACAGATAGGGAAACTGAGGCACAGAGCAGGGAAGTGACTTACCCAAAATGAACAGTCAATCCTGTAACAGAACCCAGGTCTTATAGCTCCCAGACCCAAAGTGGTTTCTAGCCCTCTATAAATGAGTCAGTATACAGACTGGGGACATACAATTATTGGGTCGTTTAAAGATTCTTTTCTTTCAGCCACTGATGAGAATTTATTCAGCAAGTGGGTAACTTTTTGCCCTGTCTCTTCATGAAAAAGGGGCTTGTTTACATGAACAACAGATCAGCATCAAAAAGGGGCTAGGAAGTACACACAACTCACTCACTGCAGCTGGCAAAGACCTTGAACAGATTAAAGGTGACATTTGCAGAATTGGGTGCCTAACGTTAGATACTTATATCCTTTATCTAGACACCTAAAGAGGCCTGATTTCTAGAAGGGCTGAGCACCTACCTACTCAGCTGCCAGGCAATGGGTACCTCTGGGAACCCTGCTACTTTCTGTATTTAGGTTCCTAGATATGGATTTAGGCACATATCGACACCCAACATGGAACATTTTGACACTTACTAGAGGAAACTCCGCTTCAATTCTGAGCTTCAGTTCTGAGATCATAAGGTAGGTGTATAAGGAGCACACACCCTCTCTGCCTTTTCTGGAAGGGGTTCAGGAATCCCTGTGTTTGCTGTATTTGCCAGCTGGTAACCAGGACCCTAGAGGAGAATTTTCTTACACATGGAGCCTTCCATGCAGCAGCCAGTCTCACTGTGTGTGTGCACATCCTGCTCAGGACCCCAGCTGGTCTGGGATCCACAAGGCCCATAAGCAGCAGCTGTGCCAGCTCCAGGTGACTGGGAATGGGCTGTTCTTATCTCTTGTGGAAGAGGCTCCTTGCACAGATTGTTTCTCCTCCTCTCAGGGGAACCGTAAGGAGAATCTGATCCCAGACGCCAGTGCTTAATTTGTAATGAAAGAGGTGCATGGGCTCAAGCAATTTTTTTACTTTCATAACGGATGCGGCAAGATCAGAGGTGCCAGGGCTATGAACTGCCCAAGCTAGATGTGCCAGGGCTCAGCCCTGCCAAGCCATGGCACAAATTAAGCACTGCCAGAAGCTCCCTGTAGCTTGGCAGCTAGAGCAGCTACCCAACGGAGCACAGGGATTGGGGTCAGTCTTCGCCAAAGCCCCTCATGGCTTGTCCTGCAACCACTGGCTTGCCAGGCAGACTTGGGGTATAGCCCTCGCAAAGCAGCTGCAGGGCTTTGAGCCCAGGAGTTATTTTCTGTGTATGGGTGGTGACAAAAGACAAAGGAACTGAGCACGACAGGGCATTCCAGCCCAGCCCAGTGGCACTTAGGAGGTTGTTTGTGGAGCAGCCTAAGTGGAAGGTAGCTGTATCAGGGGCCTCCCACCAGCAAGGATCCCCAACTTTTCATTTGCTCAAAGCAGGGTTTTCCTACCAGTGAGGGGAGGCTGCCTAGTGCCCTCCCAATGAAAGCTGCTCATGTCTCACATTCCCACTCCAGCCTCATGCAAACAGGCAGCTGTGCCCTCTCCTTATGGCTTTTTCATTAATTAGTACAATTAACACACATCTGGGAGCTGAATGGTTAATGAGCTGGCTGCAGTCTTTCATCTGCTCCTCCTGGCACCTGCCTGATTATGGAATCTGTCCATGTCTTGCTTGGAGAAAGTGTTGCCTGTTGGTGAAAACATGGGGAGCAGGTGGGCTGAGAATCTGGATGCCTGGGTTCCATCCCCAGCTCTGCCACTGAATCATTGTATGTAAATTCGCTGTTAAGTTTGTCAGCTGAGAACCCATCCAAAGCCCAATGAAATGAATTGAAAGACTCCCTCTGAATTCAGTGATCAAGTCCTGGGTGACCAGGACCCTACAGTAGACTTGTTCAATGGACGGGGGCTTCCAGCTTGTGGCTGCACTCACCCTGGGCCTGATACTGCAGCCTTTATGCAGAGCAGCATTTACCCAGCTATAGTCCCACCGCAGCTCACATGAGTAAGTGCAGCTCAGGAAAAGAACAGGGTTGCATAATTGGGTCCTTCCTGCATGTGGCTCGTGCACCATCACAGATGCAGCCCGGGACCTCATGGGCTGTAGGACCAGATGATCCACAAAGGATCCTCCTTGTTTAGACTGCACTTTCCCTTGGGGCTTTTAGCTAACTCTGCTAATCGAACGTGATCACTGTCGCTGACTCACAGCAGGCTTGGGCAGGGATGGTCGGGCTGGGGTTAGAGAGTGGCAGAACCGTGAGCTTTCTGAGAAGAAGACCTTCCAGCTGGGCCAGAGTGCGGTGGGATTGCAAGAAAATTCTAACTGCCAATTATCTGAAGTCCCCCTGGGCGTAACCTGGGAAGTGTTATGTGGCCTGTTTCTAAACCAGCTCTCAAATGCCCATGACTGTATCAAGAAATAACCTCTCCCTCTCCCTCCCCACAGAGAGGAGACTTGGCTCTGCAGAGCAGAAAATATGTGCTGCTTCAAACTGGCTGGAAAATGAACCAACAATAATAATAATGGAACTGAGTTTGTTTCTCCATTTTATTTTGTTTTTGCCAAAAGTTTTCCACCCATCTCTAGTTCTGGAACAATCATTTGAAGCTCTTCAATAGTCTTGCACATCTCTTTTAGCCCAAATCATTTTACCAAAGTACAAGCAGTATTAGTAGCTGTATTTCACAGATGGGGAAATTGAGGCACAGAACAGCCTAAGGTCCCACAGTAGGTCAGTAGCAGAGCAGGGATTAGAACCTCAACCACCAGCCCAGGGTTCTTATCCACTGGGCCGGAGAGCTTTCAGTTTCCGTTTATTCCTTCTTAACTGACAGTCACTCTCCAGCTGAGATTAACTCCAAGACCCTGGAGCTCAGTTCCAAACAGAGTCACTTCCATGGCAGTCAAAGAAGCAGCCACTGGCAGCTAAGCCTGCTTTCCTGCTCCAGCCCTTTTCTCCCTGAAATCCAGGAACTCAACACCCATTCAAGCAGGACCCCAAGGAGAAGGCAAAGCCCACATACCGTTTGTACTGGACTTCATACACTGTGCCTGGGGGAGTCTCTGCTTCGCTTTCCCACTTGAAGATGTTTTCAAAGTTTGTAGAAGAAAAGGCTGCATGTTTCAGAAGCGGTGACCTCTCTGCAATCGAACAGCCTAGAGGAATGAGGGAGCTAGCATTGAAAGGCACATTCCAAGTCATAACACCAGGGTTTCCAGCTTTGCCACAACACTCAGCCAGCTGTGGGGGTGCTAGTTATCCCTATGGTAGTGATCAAGGACTACAGACTATGCCCATTACAGTCAGCTAGAGATGGGCTGAAGACCTGGTGTTTGGATCTGGACTGAGCTTAGGTTGGAGCTGGGGATGAGGCCAGTTGCTGGAAACAGCCTGCAATTCTGCAACAGTGCACTTAGCAAACAAGCCACATGTGACTGGTCAGATCCTGAGCTGGACCCCCAAGCAGCTCGTGGGGAGTAGCAAGGGGCAACAGTGCATTTATGCCATCTCTGCATTCCTGTAGACCTCGAGCTGTCCAGGCCTCTGGCTTGTTCCCTGAAGGCTGCTCTGATTTACACCATCAGCTCTAAGGGTCATTTAGGCAGTCCTGAATCAGCCAGATATAAAGGGGTGCTGGCCACGCTCCCTTTCCCCTGGGCCATGTCCACCCTGGCCATGGGGAAGGGTGGGTGGAGATTAAGCTCTTGAGGCAAGGACCATCTTTCTGTCACGTGTCTGTGCAGTGCCTAGCACAATGGGGACCTGTCCCTTGGTTGGGGGGCCCTTAGATGCTACTGCAATATATATAATAAGTGCTAGTCTAGTGGCTTGACACCACCTGAGGATTCCCCTGATCTGGGTACCAAAGGCAGCTTGCCAAGAACAATCCATGCCTCCCTGCCTCTTCCCTGGGCAATGAGGAGCATTACTCTAACATTTAGGGTGTCACTTCCTGGCTGACCTTGCTGAACCCTGAATGAGTGAGTGCAAAGGACCTCTCCTGCCAAGAGAAGTTGGGCTGGCTAGTTGGGTTGGATTCAAGATGATTGTACAGAGAGCAATACTCAGAGGAATTGCTGAAGGGCCTGGCAGTGGACTCTGGCCTGGGAGCGTCAGGGTGAAGACAATTCCCCAGCTATGTGGCATCTGACTTCACCAGGCTCGGCCCAGGAGCCTGGCTCTGGGAAGCAGGGAAATCACGTGATCTTTCTCTAGGTGCTCCAGAGAGCTAGCTCTGCCCCAGCAATCAGCCCAGCAAGACGCTGATGTGAGCCACGGACCAGGACTCAGGCTTTGGGCTCCCTTCAGAGCACTCACTCACGTCAATACACAAGGCAGGCAAAGTTTTCCCATGACTTATTTGTGCTACCTGCTGGTCTGGAATGCAGCCGAGGGAACTGATCCAGGCTCTTGTGTTTAGCATCTAACCCTCAAAGAGGCCGTGTTTACACAGCAAGCCCTGGCTGTCCTCTGGAGCCAATGACGTACATTTCAGAAGTCACTAGGTGCAGCTGAAGCGACAGGGAAACGTATTGGCACCGTGCAATATGTAAACAGGGGCTGGTCAGATTCTGCCCTGACGGACACCCCCATTCTGAGTGCGAGCTGTTTGGGGCGGAGCTGTGCCTGCCTCTGTCTGTGCAGGGCCCAGCACAGCTTCCCTCTGGGCACAAGGGCAGTGCACACGGATAGTAACGTGGGCGCTGGTGGGGGTGGAAAGAAGGCAGGACGTGGCCCTAAGTATGCCCCAGGGTGAAAGGCCCTCTGTGGGTTCCTGAAGCCAGGTCTGAGGGCTGATCCTGTGGCCCCTGTGCTCACATAGCCAGCCTCGGAAAGATGCTGCCCCTGGCGCTGCTCAGCATAAAAGGGTTGCTGCTGCCTTTTCTCTTGCCCTGCTGTCCCAGAGCGCCCCTGGGGTCAGCACGTGACTCTGAGTCTTCCTCTGCCCACGAGGGAGTTGGGGAAAATGCCATCTGCATGCTACCTCCACACCCCCCCAGCCCGCTTGATCCCCACAGAAGTCGCTTTTGCTCAGATGTGTCCTGGAAGGAGCTCTGCAGGGCTTGGAGGAGCAGGAGCGGGGGCGAGGGCAGGAGTCTGGCCATGGTCTGTGACACTGGAGAGCCTGCTGGATTCCTACACAGACACCGGAGTGAGTTAATCCAGCTGGGAGCAGCCATAGGTCCCACTGTCGCCTACCTAGCATTCCCAGGGAGACCCAGCCACTGGCAGGAGGGTGCTCCAACAGAACACAGGGGAGAAAGGGGCTTTCCAAGTGGATGGCTCCATCTGCCGTGGATTTGGAGGCACACTTCAAACAGATCTCAGGGATCCATGGTGCGGTGAGATCTGAACCCCTCACCCTGCCCTGTCCCGCATCCCTGTCCTGAGGATCCTGCTGCTGAAAGGGGTGATGCGGCCCCTTAATCACTAAGCTCAGCTCTTTGCCTGGTGTATTTGCTGACAGTAACAGGCCTGAACTCTGGGGCTGCCTCTTGCAGAAACTCAGTCAATGATCTGACCCCTATGATTCCTCTATCTCCCTTCCCCCACCACTTTCCTATTGCCCCTTCCTCCATCCCCAGGGTGTGCTAATTTTAAGAGGGCCTGATCCAAAGCCCATTGAAGTCAATGGGAACCTTTCAGCAATTTCGACAGGCTTTGGATCGGGCCTAGGACAAGCCCCTAGTCCTTCTCTTGCTAGTCCATACAGCACCATGCACTCCAGCAGCGCTACAAAAACAACTAAGACTAGAGCAATGCTGGCAGAGAGTTTAAAAACTAACCCAAGCAGAAGCGAACTCTCTAGGTCAGTGGTTCTCAACCAGGGGTCCAGGGCCCCGTGGGGAGCTGCGAGCATGTTTCAGTGGGGCCGCCAAGCAGGGCCAGTGGGACCCCACAGCAGAAAGCTGAAGCCCCATTGTCTGGGACTGAAGCTCAGGACCCTGAGTCCCACCACCTGGGGTTGAAGCTGATGCCTGGGCAATGTAACTTCGCCAGGGCTCCTGTGGCATGGGGCCCTAGGCAATTGCCCTGCCTGCTATCCCCTAACACCAGCCCTGGCTTGTATATGCAGAAAACCAGTTCTTGTGGCACAGGTGGGCCGTGGAGTTTTTATAGCATATTGGTGGGGGCCTCAAAGAAAAAGGTTGAGAACTCCTGCTCTAGGTCTCATTTCAGGGCAGCCACGTAACAGCCACCCCCAGCTGGGGGAACCAGCCCCTGCACCAGTAAAACCATTGAAGGCCGTAGTTCTCCCGGTTGAAAGGAAATGAAAGCCGGTACTTACCCACCAGGGAACAGACAGCCCAAAAGATCAGAGACTCCTTCATGAATGACTCTGTGAGCTGGGACATGACGATGGGGATGTTTCCCAAGCCCAGGTGAGTCACCTCTGAAGGGAAGTAATTTCCTGCCTTCAGGAATGTAAGCGACGCTGGCCAGGAACAGGCTGCGGAGCTACCGGCCTGCCTTCATTCCCGTTGGAGCACATGAAGCCGTGCGCGCGCAAGAGGGAATGGGAGGCCACACACGCAGTGTGTCGTACAAAGGTACACAAGGAGTGAAAAGTTCCCCGCTTTCTGAACTGAAGTCAAGTGCTGCTTTCTGATAAGGAACTGCCTGCCTGAAAGCCCTTGCTGGTACTTCCCATCCTGGCAGTGGTTTTTCTGGTCTGGTGGCTTTACCTCTGTTATTTTAAAAGGCAAAACTGGTGTCAGTGCATATTTGTGGTTACGTAACCTCTGCAAACAAGGCAGCTAGTTTCATTGGAAACACTTTGTGGCTGCTTCCTTCACTCCAAAAACACCCACCTCACTTGTTAGTGAGCTCTATGCCTGTTGCATTTAATATGCATTAGAATCAACTGGCTGATGTGCAGCACTGCCCTCTATGGAATGGAATCTGAATTGATCAACTGTGTGTCATAGTCCCTACATCATTAGCTAGCTATGGAAATTTTCCTGTAGCTCAAGCAGTAGAGGCCTGGGCTTTTGGAGCCAGAGGAGCTAAGCAGTATCCCCTATTACAGCTGTGAAGTTCCAAGTGACCACTACAGCCAGCCCATGAACAAACATCCTACTGTAGATGTGGCTGTTTGTTACATAACGTTCCCCCCAAAAATCATGGGTTTGGCCCCCTCAAAAAAAAATCATGAGGTTTAATCTATATTCAGGACTCTTGTTCTTTGCCTTCCAGTCTTTGAGCCTTTTGGGCACCTTCAGGTCACAATTTCAGGCTTTTCTCCGCAACCACAAGGGATAGAGACTTCTTTTAAAAAGGCTGAGCTTCTCACCTAATCCTGTGCCTCCAGGAGCTGGAGCTTTAAGAATAGACCAAGTATCATGAGACTTGCGATAAAGTCATAAGAGTTGGCACCGCTTCTCACTCTCTGTTTGGCTTGGAAGAGTTCCCAGGCACAGCGATTTTGTGTGCATAGCCATGGAAAAGCCCCCACTCCCTGCAAGCTATCTGCTGCTGGACTCTAAAGTACAGTAACTTCACAGCTATTGGATGGATTCTTGCCTGGATATTTCTGGGGTTTGTATTATCAATTGCTCAGTATCTTACTGTTCACAACAGAGTGAAATCCTGGGGCTCAAGTGTTGCCTAGGACTATCCTGGCCTACTACATAAATCTGGATTTCACCTGAGGCAGAGCAAAACAGCCACCCTCCCTGGCATCTAGCTGCTAACACCACCAGAGCTTTGGCCCAAGCAAATGGCTGATCAACGAGATCACCCTCAAAGCATTCCCTGAGTGTGTAACAGAGCTGAGCCTTGAACAGGCAGAGGCCGACCTCTTGGCCCCATTCTGAGGTGGGAACTTGGTACTCTTTAAAGCCAATTTAAAAATCCAATAGACTTGGTTTCCCCTTTCATTTTTCCTTGGAGTTCGGTTTAGGGGCAAAGATTTTCTCCCAAGCACAAACCATCTCAAATGAGCCTGGGGCCCAACTTACAACCTCTTTAAATTAATTACACTCATCGAATACAGTAGTAAAGCCCTGTGCACCATAACCTGATTGTGATGTCCTGAAGGCCAAACATATATTAGGAAAATACCACAGCTGATGCCTACCCAGTCCCTGATCTTCTATTATTCTCTAGTTCTCTACCTCAGATTTATTCTAGCACCCATCCCAGTAGGATATAAGCCCTGATGAATGCTCTGAGTGCGCCACAAATTCACAGAAAAGCTCATGTATGTATCCCTCCCACCTCATCTGGGCAAGCTGTAGAAGTCCAACCAGTGGATTAAGCAAAACCTACCTATCAATTAGCACTGCTTGTGTCTAATCACACAGCCCTGTCCATCAAGGAGCTCTGTGGATGAAGAGTGTAAAACTGTCCTCATGTTTTCCTCTCCTCAGAACTCATGTTACTTGTTAGAAGAAGAAGCAGGTTGACCCAGATGCGGATTGAGTAGATGGAATCTGATACTTGTTCCCCTGGACCCAATTGTCCAGTAAGCCCCGAACTGATTACAACACACTCTTTTTGTTTAGATTAGTATGTACACACCTACATCCATTACAATACCCCAAAACCCCTTAAGTAATAGAAACACCTACCCTTAGTAAACCCACCCCTATTTAGTACTCATAACATTACATGTTACTTTTATCTTGAAGATACATTTCTTTGCAACAATTTGTTGCCATAAATCTCCCTCATCAGCAGTTCTCAGGGGAGAGAGGAAGGGGCCTTAAGCCAGGCTTGTTTATGTAGCTGGGAAAGGGAGGGAGGGGAAGATAATATTCCTTTTACCTTCATTGACACAAAGGGCAGTTCTCCTGAAGCTTCTGCAGTTGCATCCTTATCAATCTTTATGAACAACAGAGATGGGAACAATCTGGCAATTTATATTTTAGACAAAGAAATACTGAAGAATTTGCAACTTATGTATTAGACAAAGAAATACTGAAGAATCTGTAACTTATGTATTAGACACAAAGATATTGCCCACATATGCCTTTGTCCCCTAATGCCATGTCAGCACATTAGCAGCTTATTGTTATACTTAACCCTAAAATATCCCAACATTACTTACAACCCCATGTTGACGAGACTTGCTATAGCTCATGATAACCTATGTAAAGACCATGATGGGGGTGCTTCCCTTAGTCCTCAAGAGTGTTGCATCACCTGAGATGCTTTGAGATTATTATTTGAAGGCCTTGCTTGTCTGTCTTCATTTGTGGAGGGATGGAACCTGCCTCATGGAATTTTTGTTTCTTCAGAGAGAGAGGGACCAAGCTGTAAAGCTCAGAAATGGGGTTGGAGTCCAACCTTCCCAAGGTTGTGGGGGTCTGTGAGCTCCAGTGAGGCAGAACTGGAACGAGTGTCATTTATAACACAGCTTTAACATGAAACTCTGCTTGGAACTTTGAACCAGGGGGGAAAGGGTGAGAAACCTTGTCCTCTGATTTTGCGGTCAATAAATTTTAAGGCCAGAGCGATGATTTGATCATCTAGTGTGACCTCCCGCGTTATACAGGTCAGAGCGTTCAACCCAGGGATTCCTCCCGTAGGCCCAATAATTTGTGAACAAAGAGCATCCAGCTGCATTGTTCTTCCCAATAGATCACACTCCTGCATTCACAGACAGCAAGATCAGCGGTGCTGACATTATGTGAGACTAAATCCCAAATCACTGAAGTTTTGCTAAAGCTTGCCAGAGTACTGCTGCTGGCTGGGTGTGTACAAACAGACTGAGTTAGAGCTCCATGTAAATCAAAAGCTTGTCTCTTTCACCCACAGAAGTTGGTCCAATAAGAGAAATTACTTCACCCATCCTGTCTCTCTAACATCACAGCAGCAGCCCCAGAGACCAAACTTTCTAAACCACTGCTCTCTGGTGGCAGGTTAGACACATAGCATTTGTTTTCACATTAAAGGTTGATTTTTAGAGATGGACATCCCCTCCGTTGCTCACTGTGGGCCTGAGTTTAGCATCTCTGCAAATCAGCCTGCAAACTCCCCTCAGATAAAGAAATCAGATCCCTGAAACATGCAGCAAATTCTTAGCCTATGTTCTCCTCCCAAATCTGCAGATGGAAGCAAATCTGGTTCTGTATCTGGGTCTACAATTCCCCATACAAAGGGGGACAAAGGCAATTGTGATATGGACACATGTCCACCGAGAACTGGACTGAGACCAACAACTCATTTCCCACAGACTGTCAAACTGTCAAATGGTAACAACTTTCAGTCACTACTGGAGTCTAGTCTGAAACAATGGTGTTGGGCCTGCTTTGAACAGGGGGTTGGACTAGATGCCCTCATGAGGTCTCTTCCAACCCTAATCTTCTATGATTCTATGATAATATGCTGAAGTCCAGATCTGGTTCTGAACCCTGTGGCTTGCTGCTGTCTTTCTCTAATCATTATCTGATCTGAAACATAGGGAGTGACCAATAATGGTGAAAGAGATTGTTGCCATTATCCATCACCTGACCCCTTCCCTTGCTTCTGGTGCTTAATCTTAGTCTCCCCATCCCCTGAAGGCTATGAACATTAAAGACCCACATTAATACTCCCCTGCCTTTTTCTCCTGGTGTAAACTGTCTAAGGTATGACTCCATGAACATGGAGAAGTCTGAGCAAAGGCACCTCACCATTTCCCCTTTAATGAGTCTCCTTTTCTTGATTTCCTTTACTGGAATAAAACATACACATCAAGTTCATTTTAGCTGGAAACACCACAAGTAAAACACCATCAGCCCCTAGAGACGGGCACGGATCCCACCTCTGTCTAGCACCTCCTTCTGGGGTAGTTTGGGGTGGTATTGGAGCTTTGACTCTTCCTCAGAAATGGGTAAGCACCAAGGGAATGCAGCCTACAACAGCAAATACTATTCTTGGAGGAAAGATGTACGATCAGTGCTTAATTTGTAATGAAAGAGATTCTGAGGCTCAAGCAATTATGTCCCAGGCCTCAAGCAATTATTTTACATTCATAATGAATGCATCCAGCCCAGTGGCGCCAGGGCTCTGAAATGCCATGCCTAGCAGTGCCGGGCAGCCCTGGCACAAATGAAGCAGTGTGCACAATGAATTGCTTAGAATTTCACTCTGACCAAGTGTTAATGGGAGGGGCTGGAAGGGATTCCATTCTGGCAAATAGCGTGGGCTTTCTCAGATGAGCAGATGAGGCCCTGTGTTGTGGTGGGGAAATGCAAACACGCACACATGCACCCCCCTTACCCCCCAGAACATTATTGCTTCAGTACACAGCAGCTTGGAGGCACTCTGCTCAGCAGGGTGAGTTTCAGCACCAACAGGTCTGTTTTTATATCAATCAAAATAAATAACCAAAACAAACATCTCCCATTGCTGGCCTCAATGTTTGTTCTCTCTGGTGAGCTCTGCAGGCTAACGGGGAAGCTCCCTTTACCCCACAAAAAGCAGATGTGGCCCCAAGTCTACATGGGAGGCAAATGTCCACCCTAGATTGTCCCACCCAGCAAGGGAAGCAACTGCACAATGACAGCTGGGAAAACAGAAGTGTGCTGGCCTGGATTGAAATCCACATACAACTGGAACATGCCATGTTGCCAGAGTTTTGCTGGCAGTTTTACACAGCCCTTGACTGTGTCTTCACTGACACAAAGGCGTGCGGTTTTTACAGTACAATAACTAAGGCTAAGAATATTTGTTTCTTGCTCATGACATGTCCATGATTTTTACTATAAATACCCCTGACTAAATCTTAGCTGCTCCTGGGGCCCGCGGGCATCATTGCTCTGGGGGAACTTTGGGGGCTGACAGCTGCCCCTGCTTGGCAACGGGCACTGACTGCACCTGGCTAGCCATTGCTGAGGCTCCTGGGGCCAGCTGCTTGGATGGCCCTAGGGTCAGCGGCACCAGCCACTGCAGAAGTCTTGGAAAGTCACTGAATCCATGACTTCCCTGACCTCCATGACTGAGGTCATGCAACCTTAACAATAACTAACCTGAGATCCTTATCTCACTGTAAAATTCTAAGTGGAGACAAGGCACGGGTAGTGATACCATGAGGTAGCTAGGCAAGACTAGCACCATACCCCTGCCTGGGGTCAACCTCACTTTGCTTACCTCATGGTAAAACTACAAAGTGCCTTGTTTTTCCCCGTGATAAAAACCCACCTCTTTCTGTGAGTGAAGACCTAGCCCTAGCAGGACAAACAGTAGCAGAAAGCATTTTGCATGGGTGGTAATGCACAAGCAGCATAAATCTTGGGCCTGACAAACACTTGTCCTTGTTTTCCTCCTGGATGGAGCTCCCTAGATCCAGGCCAGCCACAAGACTGCTATCCCCATCACTTCCTTGGCATATAACGCACATGCTGATATCCCTGGAATTTAAAGGTTGGATCTCTCTCTTGCTGCAAGCTGCCACCTTTCCCCGGTGTCTCAGCTTCAAAAGTCTCGCTTACTAGCGAGGCCGGGGGTGATAGGTCTTCTTCCAAGCACACTGTGAGGCTGTCGCTGTCACTTGTGATGCCCTCGTCCTCTGCGAGCTTAAAAGTCTGGAAGCAAACAAGCTGCCCCTCAAGAGGGAAGCCATCAGAGTCCTGACTGACTTCTAGTGCGACACACACTATTGGGTCAGGATAAGGATGCCGCTGATGATTGGTGTTATGGGGACCACTAATTGGCAGGTGGTGTTCATAAGCAGGAGGCTTCCCATTGAGCCCCTCCGTCAACACAGTCACCTGAAGGAAGGTGTCTCCTTGACAGACATGTTGCCTATGTCCATTAGCAGCGGGATATTGGGCTTCAAAGAGAGAGAAGTCTCCCAAGGAGGAACTCTCAGAAAGAAAGGATTTCTCGCTGTCTTGGAACCCAGAGGTGTCCCCCTTGGCCGAGTCCCTTCTCCAAACAAGCTGAGAGAACCCTAACCGTGCTAGGTCAGACACAGATCCTCCCTCAAAGTGAGAGCTGTCCAGTTCAGAACCTGAGTTGGACCTTTGGTGACTCGTGCTGGCTGCTTGGCAGTTGGGAGCTCTCTTCAGGAACTGAGGCATTTCAGTGTAGGGTCTGAAACTGCTGCTGTCATCGTCGTCGTCCTCCTCCTCCCAGAGTGAGAGGAGAGAAGCCTTTAGTGATATGTGGTTCCTCACTGAAGGACAACTCCTTCTCCCTTCCAATGCTGGCTTCTCCGTGCAGACGAGGAGGTCTTCATCAAAGAACTCCTTTTTGCTGGGCTCCTTCTCAAGGATCTTCCCAGGAGCCCTGAAATGGGAGAAATCCTAGCGGGAAGGGAAATGAGATTGACAGGTTAAAGGAGGTTTTCATTTTGATAGATACTTTTTAAAGCAACATGGGACGTGCCAGAGAGCCTGTCCCTTCCATAACCTGGAGGTGATAGCTGCCTTTTGACACTGTGCGGGCAGAAAGGGACAAGCTGCTTCCAGCCACACTGGGGGTTGGGGGAGGAGAGGAGTTGAGCTCTGCAAAGACACAGGCCAGGTCATCCCTTTCCACCCTCCTCCTCCCCTGTGGCTGGAAGCCGCTCCTGTCTCTTCCATACCCCTAATCATTTTTGCTGCCCTTTTCTGAACCATTTCCAATACCAATATATCTTTTTTGAGATGGGGCGACCACATCTGTACACAGTATTCAAGATGTGGCCATATCAGGGATTTATAAAGAGGCAAGATGATATTTTCTGTCCTATTATCTATCCCTTTCCTAAGCCTTATGTCACACGCAAGTTGTGTGCTACCACTGTACAAATACACTGAAGTATGTGTTATCTGCTCTCAGTTCTGGACTCAATCCCGAGAAGTGCCGAGGAAATCAGGAAGAGTTGCAGGAACACATCAGCTTCCAGGACTGGCCCAATAATGCAGTCTTTGCGTACCAAAGCTTGAGGCCTCTTCACTCTCTTGGCAGCTTGTTTACACAGACATAGGATGGATGCAGCAGCAGTGCAAAGGAAAAGCAGGACGAGCAATGGGACTGCAATGGTGACTAGGAACTTCCAGTCCATGTCTGCAAGAGAGAAAGCCAAGAAATAGTTCTGTTGCTGTGGACATGTTCTACGAGTACTACTAGCTTCTTACAGATAGGGTGACCAGATGTCCTGTTTTTATAGGGACAGTCCATTTTTTTGGGACTTTTTCTTACATAGGCACCTATTACCTCCCCCCGTTTTCCTGTTTTTTCACAGTTGCTTTCTGGTCACCCTACTTACAGAGGACTTCTCATCCGTCGATCTCAAACCTCAGTGTCATTCTCCTCATTTGACAACAGTCTAGATAAGGGAGTGATTTGGCCAGCTACAGAACTCAGGTCGGCCCACATCCAGACCAGCGTCCTGTCTAGAGCTGGTCAAAACCTAACTGATTTTTTTTACAGAAAACGTTGCTGAAAATGGAAAAAAGAAAACCCTTTAATCTAAGTTCTCCATGGACAATTTACATTTTCAAGGGAAATTTAAATACCAAAAATTCTGGGCTGAAATACCAAGTTATTTTGGTTAAAATATTTTGGTTTTTGGCCAAAGTCTCAATTTTTCGGGCATTTTGGCTTCTGACAAAAATTTTCACAGAAAGGAGACACTTCTTTGCAAAACCAGCCTCTTTCCTGGACCACCCAATTCTCCGTCAAAAACCAGTTTGAATGGAAAAATTTCCTTTCAGCCCTGTCCCTTCTCAACCAATCCCCATGCTTCCTCCCAGCAGGGCCATACCTTTGGACTTTAACAGCACGCACATCGGCTTGGAGAACTCGCTGTGTTTTAGTTGGATTACTTGGAAAGAAGCCCTGGCACTCAGGCAGTAATTGCCGCTAATCTCCCGAGTGTTGATTGTTACCTTGTCCCACTTCATGTTGTCGTAGTACTGCGTCTGCTGAGACACAAGGAAAACAGAGGGTTGGAGATGGTTGGGGTTCTCTATTCAGACCTGAATCCTCTGTTTAGACTCTGGAGGGACCTTTGTGACATGTCTCTCCTCTTCCTTGTGTGTAGATGTTAGCCAGGCAAGAACAACATTATCACTCCACAGACGCCTGGTCTGGCACTGGTATTTCTCATTTGACTGGATCTGATCGCTTTATGGGGAGACAAATCTGTTGTATCAGAGCTCCGTTACAGAAGACGAAATGCCAAAGCGTTTGAAAAAAATCTCCAGGCTACACAGCGCTGCATGACAAGT